>NW_010187645.1:0-37500 GCF_000695765.1 Mesitornis unicolor | reverse complement strand
GAGACGGTTTACAGGTACTAATTAAATCTCTAACCTCTGTGAAATCGTACATTTTGAAAAACTGAATCAGAATTAAGGAATGCACATATTAACAGGATTATCCTCTCTCCTAATTTATCTCCTTCTGTTTGTTTATCCTCAGGGAACATAATCTTCTGTTGCATCAAGCCACTCTCATTTTCCCTGTGTCAGCAGCAGAATAATAATTCCCTCCTCCTCCTCCACTCCTGCCTCCCACAAGCACAGGCAAGGATGAAGAAGAGTGGATCAGACTGTGTGCATCAGCATTAATGCTCCATGCAGCTATTTTCCTAGCAGCAGAGGAGACTGAAAGAAAGATGCAAGAGAGGTGCGCAATATGCTACCTGTTCTGGGCAGCCCAGCGTGACAGGGAGTAATTAAACAGATTTTGCTTCCTAGAGTAATATGAAGGTAGAAGATGCAGCTATAATAGCCTTTCTTTAGCACTTCTCTTGCTGTCATGGTTAGGTCCCTATTTTGCTCGATGCTGTCCGAAGACAAAAGGCAGCACTGAACTCTCCCGTCCCACATGGCAATGTGAGAAGTGTTGCTGCACATACAAGGATCCTTGGAGGTATCAAGGAGAACATGCTTAGGGATTTACATGAATCATACACATTCATTTGTATATAAACAATAGGTACATGTGTTATAGTAGAGGATATCCCTTCTGAGCACAGAAAAAAAATGTGAGCATCATCAGGAACTGAAAGTAGAAGAAGGTAGCATAGAGGAAAGGATAAAGAAATTATTTTTTATTAAATAGAATAGGCAAAATGGTAATGAGAAGCTTTATGCTTTTAAAGGAAAACCTGAGTGGAACTCTATAGGGATTAGTACTTGAACTTGGCCATAGATGCCAGAATAAAAATCTTCAATCTGATTTTGATGTACTATAGAAGGATGCCAAAACACAGAAAAGAATATGCCCTCTTGATAAATCATGCAAAAACTGAGTAGAAGCTGTTGTTAAGGCAGTTTAATATGAATGGAATGCACCAGGAAAATTTTACGAGACTGTACTAAGTAGCAACCGATGCCTCCAAAAGGATTAGCCAAAGAAAATAAGTTGCAAAAGGCAAATACACACAGAACATAATTTTAACTTTTTCAACAGAAGTACAAGCTAAAAAGCCTGATGAGATTGTTAGTCTGCAAGAGGGTTTTTTTAAGTGTTACATTTAGTTGTAGTCATTGTAATGTCAAAGAGAAATATCAAAGCACCTGAAAAGTTACCAAAAAGGTTAGCAGCATTGCAATAAGCAAGGTAATAAAGCATGATTAACTCATTTGCTTATTTTTAATATTCAAAATACTGCATCAAAAATATTTCAAAAACAGTAGTTCATGCCAGTCATCTCTCCTGTTCCCTCCCTTTAATCCGTGTTCCACCATAAAAAGCTGTAGACAACAGGAAAAAGCCCTTAGGTGTTCTTGCTGGAGTACCAGATTTAGCTACCATTTTTTACACATCCCTAATATTTAGATATACAGTCTAAATCTCATTTGGGGCTGCAGACCTATAGAGAAATACTAAAACTTAATAACAATTGCAAGCATCTACAATTGTAGACAGCAAAACTAACTGCATAGAGCTTAGCTCAGTGCAAAACAAGTATTTCATTATCTGAAGATTAGCAAGAAGCATCTAATACAAGAGAAACAAAGAAAATAATTCATCATTCTCTTGCCCAGCACTACTATTTAAATTTCTAGTCTTTTACGGGAGGTTCAAAAATGAAAAATGAACATGCACACAGTTTCTCAACTATGTGGGCCACTGTTGACCCTCCTTCACACAACTAAAATTTAGCAGACAGGTTCTAGCACAATTCCCATCGTGCCTGAATGAGGCTTCAAGTCCCAGAATTAAAACTTCATCTCAATCACACAGTGCAAAAACAGGATTAATTTTTGTCTGGTATTAAAAAGGTGACAGAGCTGCATATTTAACACTCACAGAGGCCATCACAACCTCATTTTCTTCAGAATCTTCCACTCTATGCAGAAGAGATCAGCAACCAGGAAACAGGCTGGTATGGTTCTACAGGAGAAAACACTCAAAGGGATGAACATTTATAACATCCCTTTAGAAAAAGAGAAGGTAAAATCCCAGAAGAACCATTCTGTCTGCTCTAAGTAGAATCCACAGACAGTACCAAAATGAACAACAATATCAAAACCCCAAAAGCTTAACATTTGTGTGGGATAGCAAGAGTCATAAATAGAACCAACAGTCCACCTTGGCATCACAGCTTTTCATCTCATCTATTTTGATAGAGCAACATGCACACAAATTCATGACCAACAAAACCAGATGTGTGGCCAACCTGCCCATAAACTACAACAAGCAATTAGCCATACGCCACTATGTTTGCGATTTTGCTAGTTGGACCGAATGTCTCTCTCCGGAAAGTGTGAAATATTCGTGCATTCTACCTTAACTCCACAGCAAAATGCAAGTATCTTTACACGGTATGGTAGAATAGATATGTAACAGCTGAAACCCTTCTATTATAACAGAAAAAAAAGAACCTTTGAAGATAAAATAAACCAGGAATTTTTAATATTATTGTTTACATATTTCTGCAGCATTAGTACAACCATAAAAAATATCAATCCCTTTTTAACAAAAACAAAATACTTAAAACATTTTAGTCCTTTATTATTTTCTTCACCATGTTACCCTCAGATAGGTTCTGCAAAGCAAAAAAAACACTGTGACATGTTTTTTTGCTAAACAGTGAAGGCAACAAGCATATTACTTTAAAAAAAATCACAGAGGTATGCATTTAAACTGCATTGCTCAACAGGTATGGGTTCAAGTGTTCTGCTTAATAAAAGGCTTGCTTCTTAGAAAACCAGCTGCAGAAGCCTAAAGTCAGGCAAGTAAATTTCTGCTGATGCATTCATTAGTCCTTTCCTGTTAGGTAAGAAAATAAAAACATTGTAAAGACAGAAAAATTAAATGAAAAGCATTAAAATGGGGTGGAACAGCGTAACATACCTATTCCTAAGCATTGCTGGTTTAACTAAGATCTGAAGATGTAGCAGCAATGCCATATGCCAATCCCAAGCAGTAGGGGTTTATTTTCATTTATAATATTTTAAAAGTATCTAGTATTTAAAAGTATGAATGTAACAAAAGGTTAAAATACAATAGCAACATATAGCCAGAAAGAAATCTCAGGCAAGCAATTTTAAAAGAAACCCGTCTCCAGTATTTTCTGCTGGAGAGTTGCCCAGCTGCGAGTTTTAATTTTACCTGTTTTGGGTACAGTCTATGACAGGACAACTGATACAGCTTTACCAACTTTAATCAGAAATAAATGCTTAAAAAATAGGACTGATGACTGCATTGAACATTTCTGAACAAACTTTTGAACCTTGTCCCTTAAAGTTTCATCAGTGGTGTGAGACCAAGAATTTGTTTTGATAATCTGAACCACCATCAGAGTGCATTGCTTCAGATATGTCTGTGCTTTCTGCAAGCGCTTCGGCATTGAATCTTGCCTCTCGATACAGTAAACAGCCCACATAATCTATCCTTCAGCTTCTCCTTTAAAATATATGCTTATTTTTAAGCACATCTAACTCTATATCCATAAAGTAACAAAGCATTTTCTGCTGCCCAATCATGTTCACTGTTAACTCTCGAAGCTTTTATTCGGCACTGAAAAGGCAAAGCAGTAAAATCACGCAAAATGACAACTGCTAGAAAAGCAGTCTAAATTAGAAAGATACAGAGCTTCCATTTAAGGAGTCTCTTCATGATAAGGCCTTTCCCAGTCCTATTTCCTGTTTAGGGATCCTCTTAACATAATTCTATTATTACTCCTCTGCAAAACAGATAGTACATCTTTTTCAGAGAACTAGATTTAACAATGCCCTCCAGCCTAAAATGTAATGCACTTCTCAGTATTCTCAAATGTGCTTGATGCCACTTATGCAATGAATTCAAATCCTTGCTATTTAATTAAAAGTCATACTTCTTTATGTATGAAATAATTCTAAGTTTAGTGCAGAAATATTTTTTAAGAGATACTATTTTTATCATTATTTTTATTGTTTCAGGATGAGCAAATATGCAATCATATGGTTTAAATTTACAAATCTTTACATGCACCAAATGCTGCACTTTAATGAAACAAAACACATTTTCACATTTAATTGTACTGAATGACAACTTAAGGAGACCCAGTATAAAATAACTCATGTACCTCTTTTTTCCCTGCTAACTGTAACTATTTCAACTTAAGCAATTTTGCACAAAACCAAATTAATCTTTTTCCTTTAATGTAAAGGTATCTAAAGTAAAAACTTGCCCTGGTCTTCCTTTTTTTTTAAAAAAAAAAAAAAGAAAGAAAAAGAAAGCGTGCATTTTGCCTACAAACAGAATCGGGAGGGTAACAAAGTTAATTATTTCTCATAATCAGTAATTATGATTAGATAAGAGAGTCTTTGGTAATGAACTGCTCTAATGACAGAGGACCTCCATCCTAAGAAATATAATAGTACATTAACATAACTGTGTATGCAAAGTACATAGAACCGCTGCCACAGTTAACTTGTCATTGAATGATTAAATAGGAATTCATAATTAGAAAAATCCACAGTGTAATTTATTGGCCCTCCTGACAGTTCTGGTTCATTAGCAGTTGATTACCAAACAGTGACCTCTAGTGGCCTACGGTTTTTTCATGTTACCTTGTTTCTCTTGGCAGTTTTACCTGCAATTTAACCTAAAAAAAAAACCCAGAAAGGCAATTTCAGGAATTTAAAATGTTTCCCTTCAAAATTCCCTTTTTTTACTTCTCTTAAAGCATACAGTGTGTTAATTGCTTCAGAAAAAGGTCTCCTTTTCTGTAACCATTTATATAAAAGTATAAAAAATTACATGTAAGTGAAAAAGCTTCAACTTCTCAGTTTTAAAATTAATACTGAGGTTAATGTGGTTCTTATGCTACCTAATATTTCTATACTGATTAAACATAATGTCTTATAGGAAAAAATATATATATTAAAAAAATCACTTTTCCAGTGTCAGTTACAAAGACCTGGAGAAGCTCATACTTCAAGTACGCCTTCGTATTGTAACGTGAAGTTCCTCTAAGTGTTGCCTTTGAACAACAGTCACTTTTGCACTAAAACAAATTATAATGACTCAAATGAAGAAGGCAGAGGACAGAGAGGGAGAAAACTCCTCAATTCTCTGCTCCAGGTAGGAGAAAAAAGCCCAACATTTTGTATAAATTGCTAAACACATGCCTTGCGATACTCTTAACTCAATTTTCATTTTTAAAGAAGGCAACTTAAATTTACGTAAGATTTGCATTTAACTGCAAAATCTTTTAAGCATTACAGAGTGGAATTTCCCCTCATTCAGCATAATTAATCTACTGTTAAGCTATTTAGACAGTCCTATTTTAAAATTTTCCATTCTGATAGGTATGCTTTTTCTTGTACAAGGACAGTGGTTTGTTTGGGGTTTTTTTTGAGTATGTTTTTAACAGGAAGTAGCATATCTGAAAATAATAGAGAAGCCCCTGAAACAGAGTATTAAATAAAAACCCATACTCAGTAAATACAAGTAATTTAGACTTCAGTTGTTTTCACTTTGCATCTTCTTCTTTCTCCAAGACTAATGTTTTAGAAATCATGCACATGTATTTTTCTTCGCTTTTGTCTAACACGGAACTGGCTACAAAAATGATGCCCCTTTATCAGAGAGAAGCTACAAAATAAACCACATAATCCTGTTTTATACATAAACAGATTTTTTCAGAGAGAACTATTCCAGTATCCCAAATGGGGAGAAGTCCATCATCCTTGTATGCTGGAAACAGCTTTAACAATTGCTATAAACCGAGAAATTAATAGCTACAGGATAGAGATCCTCACCCTGGTTTTCGTGTGTGTTTGTGCAGATGTGTGCACACACACACAGTATTCTCGCTGTTTGTAGAGATGATTTAATATAGTGACTCGATAATGAGCTGTGCTCCCCGCAGCAAGTGAATCACCATTTAATGCTATTATCAACAGTTCATGACCCACCGGCATGAAATGTCAGCCTGATTAATCTGAACACTACTGACCTCAGAGAGGAAAAGGTACCTTATTGTCAGAATTTAATATATAATAAAACCATACACAGAACATAAATACCTCATCAAGGAAAGCCATTAACAGAAAATCTACTTTATTTTGCTCTACTGTTTCTTTTTAAACTTGATAAGGCATAATTTTTTAAAAATATATTTTTGTCTAGTCAAGCAGGAAGCAATCCATTAGGACCTATTATTTTGATGTACAGTGAAACATTTCAAAATGGCTGTCCAAGTACAAACCCCAGGTTGACACAAGTAAGAAAAAAACCAGAATATGCTAGTGTAAGACTAGCTACTGTCAATTCATATCAGGAAAGGATCAGAAATTGTCCTTGCTTTTCTAAGGTCAATGAGGCAATAAAAATACCAATCTGTAAAATAGGAAACAGTTCATATGAGTGATGTTGTATCGCTTATAGAAGAAAGCTACCTTGGCTTATTAAGACCAATACACTTCCAGATGATTAGAAATTTGTGCCAGTTATATTAATGAATATAAGGTGAAAACCCTCACGTTTTATTGCATTTACAGTGAAGATTTTTTCTTATGTAATTTAGTACCATGATACAGCCCCACTCAACATATTTTTTAGAACTTTATCTATTCTACCTGGAGAAACCATGAAAACAAGAAAAATCTTGCCTTTTACCAGTCACAATGAGGATAGTAAAATTTTGCTGGATTTTCTCCACATCTCTCTTTCATTTAACCTGGCTAGGAGTCTTACAAAAAATGCAGAACTTTTAAGCCAGCTTTTCAGGATTCTATACATCACGGTATATAAATAACCCAGACTGAAGCCGATAGGACTACATGGCATTTACCTGTCAAACTATAGTAACTGACACAAGCATAGTAACTACTATGGTTTATTGTTAAAACGTACTACTGCAAAATAGGTGAAAACTGCTGCGGTTACTTTTAAAATTAAAACTGCAATGGTTTCACCGCTCACTTTGTATCATTCTTACCTGGTACTGAAAGTGTTAAGGGATTTTCAGGACAAGAGACTGGAAAAGAACTGAGTGAAATCCCCAAAACTGCCCACATGTGAATGGAATGATTGTGGGTGAGACGAGAATGATCACTCTGAGTGTTGACTTATAACCACTGGCAGCCAAGGAAAGAAGAACATGTCAAACTGACTTGACTAAAACTCAGAAAAAACATGAACCTTCATGTCTAAACTCCCAGTTCAGAGCTCTGCTGGAAATGCAAAGAAGGAATAAAGGAATTCTGGACACTTACACAGGAAAGAAATTCACACTGCCAGCATAGACATATGTTTAAGCTTTGCTTTTCCATTTCAGAAACCAAACTGTTCTTGAATGCCAGTTGACTACTAAGTGTTGGCTTGTTCTGCAAAGGCTGTCCTATGTAGCTGCAAATACTGCTGGCTGTAGTGTGTCCAAAAGGGTAACAGTATCTGACAGCAGTCTAAAACCTCTTCTGCATCCCTCCTCTGAACTTACAGAGAGAAGGAGTGGTTTGCCATACAGTAGCATATCCATGGTGTGCTCACTTTTGGAAACATCAGACCTAGTAATAAGAAGCATTAACACAGAGAGGCTGTATTTAGGTCTCCATCAAACACAAACTCTATACCTGTCTGCTAGAATGCCCCAAATCCTTTCCATTATCTGTAAGTGATGACCACCTTCACGATCATGCTGCCCTCTATTGCAGATTAGCTCACCTACGAGTCTTGCACCTTCTGCTCTCACAAAGCTATGTAGCACCCTCTGCTACCCAAAGCTGCTTTGCCTCTGTGGTACCTAACTCTCCACTCACCCTCTTAGAGACTCTGTTTGCCATGGTAATTTTTGTTCTGTTTAAGTAAACCTCATTTCACCACATTTTCTTCCTGTAGAGGAAGAGGAACAAGGGAGTGGGGACTTGTTCTTCCCCCTTTCCTAACAGCTCCTTGACACAACCGAAGTCAAGCAATAGAGCAGTTCATTCAGACTAAGGTAACAACCCTCCACAGTCCTGACTCTGTTGAGCAGACACTACAAGTCACAACAAGCAGCAGTTTCTGCCTACAAACAGGGTGTTAAAGATACAACATGTGTTAAATAACAGCTTAATCAGAATTCCTATGTTGGACAGACAGATTGCCAAACCATCTTAGAAGTATCTTGAGGGTTACAGTGGCTTATCACAAGAGTGACTGCATCTGTGAACTCAGAGGAAAAAGGGACTTGACATTCTTGCCTAAAGGCAGGCAGATGACAACCAAATAAATCCAATTCTCCAAACCCTGCATAGTTCAGTCCACTTTATTTACCTTCTGTGTTATTTTGTTTGGCTTCTACTCTTCCGCATCATGTAAGAGGGACATAGAAGAGAACAAAACAACCAAAACATGACAGAAACATGTTATTTGCAACTCAGGCATTGTAAACAAACTCAGTAAAATTGCAGGTATCAACTCTAGAGTGGAGGTGCATGTAGTAATTAAGAAAAGATATAACTATGGTTTGCAAGGAATATAGTTGAAGAGGACCAATAATGATGTAGAGAACTTAGATGATTCATACAGTGGATGGAAAGAAAGTGCCATCCTTGAGGGTAAACAATTTTCTTACCTTAAGCCACATTTATTTTCTGTTTTCAGAAGTTTTGATTTAGAAAAATCAGATTGCATTAGAAATGCACTGATGAAATGTAGTTGTTGTTAATACTGAAGCAAGAAGTCAGAGAGTACCCCAAACCCTCCCATTTTCAAGTATTCTTCTAGAATATTTTGGTATGCATGTAATTGGTTCAATAGATTCAGACTACTTTTTCCTCCTCACTCACGAAAAATAATGAAAAAGAAAGAACCTGGAATAAACAATGTAATTTGGCATGTTTTCTACTTGACTTATAGCTATCTAGAAAATGCTCAGGATCATTCTGTAAGGTTAGCAACACAGAAAACAGTGGCTAGAATAATTTTTTTTAAAGTATGCTTTAAAAGCTCTTAAATGAAAATTAAAAAAAAATACTTCATAGGGAGATAACATTACAGTGTCAAATCAACTTATTAAGTACACAGGAATGTAGACTAAGAAAGAACAGCATTTGCAGAAAATAAGGTTTTTCAGCAGCTAACCTGCCATCTTTCTGTGTTTACTCTGGTCTTACAATATGTAATTAGGAAGCTTTTCTTGTTTTGGCCCTCCAAAATGTGGCCCAATCATAGCTTTCATTCACAAAGAACGATAAGGAAACTGGAAAGGACAAGTCAACCACAGCAGTTTATTTCAGAATACAGACCTAATTCTAATAAACATTTTCAGATAGCAAAGTTTTCCTAATCTTTGTATCTTGTCTCTTCTCTTAGATTAACACGAGGGATCATGTACACAGATGTACACAGAGGCTCTGGCTCCTGCTGTATGCCTTATTCATCAACATACTACACAGTTCAGTGGGGGCTTTAGCAGGGAAAATACAGAAATATGATCAGGTCAGTAAATATAAACTTTTTCGGCTACATATCCAGAGTCTCATTGGGAAGTCAATCTGTGCTCTCTGTACTAAGAAAGGTCAAAAAAAGAGGTTTTGATTATACCTGCATCTCCCTCTTCCTGGAGAGTGGGGGAAAGAAGGAAGAAAGAAAAGAGCTGTGTATTGAGAAACTTACAATGCATATTTAATTCTATATAATTTGAAATAAATAACTGTTCCAAATTTGAATTTAATATTCAAAATGACATAAAAAAATCAAATGCCTGAACCAGCTACTGAGCCACTGGCATAAAAGTAAAGCATCCACACCAGAAATTACTAAAATTGGCACAGACTACAGACAGACAGTAATCAGATCTGCTAAACACAGTCTAACATCACGGTCTTATCAGGGAAGGGAATTATAGCTGCTATAACATTTGAAATACCAGCCCCTTAATCGCTTTTGGCTAAACATAAAAGGTGCACCTTGGCATTACAACAATTCCTTTTGCTGTGTCTAGAGTACAGTTTTTCAGACTACATTCCTTGTCTCTGTGCAGCCTCTAGATATTTAAATCAAGTACAACTCCTCACTTTCTTTGTGCAAAATACACACACACAAAAAAAGGAAAGGGATCAGAATCATCCATAGGAAGCAAAGGATTAGCACGCACTTTTAAAAAGGCTATTTTCCATCTTGTGACAAGGGTTAGCTAGAACTCAGTATAGGAAACAGTAAAATGATCATTTGAGCATCCCCAAATATTGCCAAGTCTCCCTTCTTGAGGTGGCTGTTTGATGTTTTGATTAGAGATTTGCACTACTGTGCCAGGGGAGATTGGTCAATCAATTCTATTTCTCAATAATACTGTATTTAAATTCATGCAAAAAAAATATTAAATGTCAGGTTAATGTCCTAAAAATTACATTTCCAGATTCAGGTAAAAGTGCACTCAAAAGGTTTCTGCTTATTTAAGGATTATATACACATCAGACTTAAAATATTTCCCCACTTCAAAACAATATATGTAACAAAAACTCAGGGTGGCAAGGAAAGACAGTTTTGTCGAGTATGTTCTTTACATGGCTATTTTTTTAGATGGACAGAAACCAGTGATTTGCTCAGTCATCATTGCTGTTTTAGCAGAAATGCCTTGAGGTTCCCATTCTACAAGCCAAATCTTGTGAATTTTATGTTGCAGCATCACAGATCTCAACAGAATTTGTAACTTGTTATTTCAGCCTTCTTTGATGAATAGATGAAAACATTAATTAAAAGGTTTAATGGTATTATTCCACTTCTTTCAAAGTGGAACTTTCTGTAAATTACTTATTGCACCCTAAGCATTGATTATAGACAATAAGAAAAAATACAAGTAAAAATGTTTAAAGCTTATAAAACAAAGTGGTCTTTATTTTCACAATTTCTCTTATTCATACTCTATTCCTATGGAGCTCTTTTCAAAGAGAGAACCCTTTCTGAACAGTCTCTGAGGTGGTATCAAAATGCTCTTGATAAAAAGAAACCCACCCATTCCTCCAAATCGTGAAAGTTTTGGTCATATTTTAACAGTCTAATCTATCTCTTCTTGAGACAAAAGGGAACTCATACATCCTACAACAGAACAAGATGGATTAAACAGATAAATTACAGTAAGATATTACACAGCTGATTCCGGGGTGCAGTAGTTCAGGCAGAGAATTTGAGCCAGCTTACAGAGAAATGGAACAGGGACCCAGCATTAAATTAGTGCACTAGAGCAGACCCAAAGAGTGGATGAACAGAATGCTTCGTGAGGCTGTTTCACACTGCTCTCACCAATACAGAGTCCTCTGTGCGCAAAGAGGCCTTTTCTGCTACCAGGTATGCTGAACTCAGTTGGGTACAACAACCTCTTTCATTAAAAAAAAAGACTCCAGCCTGACTAAATCCAGGATGCAGAAGTCCAGGCAGGGAATCCCAGCCCACCTGTAGAGATATGAACCATTAAATTAGAGATGGAGTCTTGTAGGTGTCCCCCTACCTCCAAATTACAAAGTGGATTGCCCTGACTTGAGAGGGGTAACAGAGCATGGCTAACGTAGAATTAGGCACAATAGTCAAAGGTACCCGAGCTTTCAGAAATGGAAGGCAGGGACTAGTTAAAGGTTGTGATAAGTCATAACAATGAGTGACAGGACTACTCAAGTGAGGAAGGTGGGAACCCTGGTGGCAGAATCAACTGGTCAGGTTTACAAAGGCTGAACACTACTTGCCAGAAAGCAAGATAACACAATAAGAAGGAACAAACTAATGTTCAGCTTTGACACAGAATTTTTCAGAAAAAAAGGTAAAAGTTAGGGCTACTGATTTGACAGAAGTCTATGGGTGAGTACCACATAGGAACAATCCAGACACTGATGCTTGAAGAACAGTAGAAAATAGGTCTCTCCTCCAGCCTTCCAAAAGAAAGTAAATTACTAAACTCAGTGAAGCAAGAAGATCCTTAGGAAATTAGGATGGCTGGGGACACTACATCCAATAAAAAATGATTCTTAGTTCCCTCAGTTTGTGGGCGTTTGTATACATGAAAAAAAAAGACTGCCCAAATCACTAGCCTGTATGTTAGACAGCAGACATCCACTTCTTTCAACTATGTCACCTTGTAAACAGGGAAAAGTAACATCAATGAGGACAGAAATAATAAGCAGATGAGAGTATATAACTCCAGTTAGTGGTTTTATTACTGTTTTAGGAGTGGAATGACCTGGATTCTAAACTCCTGGTGAACAGGAACTTTTTCAAGTCTGGGAGAGGGGACAGAGTTTAAATCCAACAGCTTAATGCTTAGTGCCTGGGGCTCAGGGATGTTAGGACCAAGGAAGTTGGAACAAGAGAGGGACAGACCTCAGTTTTTACATCACTTCTTGGAGGATGACAGAGGAAGGGATATCTAGCATTATGCATATTCTTTTCCTACTTATACAGAATATTTGTGCACACTACCCAAGTAAATGAGTTGTTGTGTCGCTTGTTACTAACATTTTCCTTTACAGTTTATTTCCATAAGCTGCTCCCTTTAACTGAACCTGCCAGTTCTAGAATATAGCAATATTAGTATCCATGGAAGGCTTTCAGGGGAAAAAAGCTCTAGTATTTTGTCTTACAAAAGTACTAAGTGCATAAAAATGCATTTCTGTCACTGACCGGGCATGCTTGGTTAGATGCAGAAATATTGGTATTGAAATTAAACATGTAGAAACTAACACCAAGTAATAGATCTCTAAACAAAATGCTGGGGAACAGGTTTGTCCTGTCCTTGTTAAAGGATGGAAAAAGCTTTCAGAAGGTACACTCTCAGTGGTAAAGCAGCAGCTATTTAACAGAAGCAGGTTTCTGAAGCATCTTAACAACTCTCACTGGTGACTTGTTACATCTTACCACTGGTCCCTGCAGGTCCTGTACCCTGACAGGCAGGATGAAAAGATTCTCTAACGGGGCCACTGGCTGTCAGAAGCCACCAGCTGGCCTGCCAGGGCTTTGCAATTGCAGGGGCCAGCTGACAGTCTGGGTGTTGCTGACCATGCTGAGAAACGTGCCACCCAGCTGCTGTGTGGTCACGTCCATCTGGAGATCTCCAGCCAGACAAATCTCTGGGCCTGTCAGATCTCTTCAGCAAGCCTTGTTATGCAAATTCAATTACTCAAGTGTGCCCTATTACTGCTGGCTAACTGCTCCTAGAACCAATCTCACACTGACAGTCAGCTCACATTTTTACCCACCGAAAGTACCTCATTTATTCTTGCTCAACTATTCCCTTGTATCATTAAGGCAGAACAGACAGAGTCCATAGTACTGTAACCTCTCTGCAGTGGGTTACTATTCCTTGCAAAGAGCTTAGAGAGAAATTAATTTAAAAACATACAGCATCTAATCAAACATGAGTTAAAGCCACACTATCTACATAATTTACCACTAGAAACAGGAATTATAAAACTTTTGACAGAATTCCAGCTCATCTGGTGAGTGTTTTAGAAGGCAAGCAAATAAACATGAAACAGAATATTCAAGAAAGCAGAGAACTGTGTTTGAGGTATTTGCTTTAACACAGGGATGTAGGTAATGAGAAGCAAGATTTCTCATTTTATCTAGTGTGCTGGTGTTTAGATTTGTTCAACTAGCAGGACTGCTGCAGCAATAACCACCTCCTTCTTTCACATATTTATTTACTGAATCTAATTTAGATGTAGTCTAAGCTATTAGTAGTCTTCCCTGATGCAGATATATGAAAAATTTCACTTAGAGAATTAATCATATAAGTACAAAAATGCCTAAGAGAGAAAGTTTGCGGAAGATTTAGACAGGAAGAGTTAAGCATCGTACTGCTGATCTGGTCAGAATATAAATACAATTTACTACTCAAAACATCATTGTGAAATTGTATGACTTCATTTTGAAAAGTTATTAAACAACTGACATGAGAAACGTTAGCAAACAAAACACTTTTAGCTAGAACAAACTAGTGTAAGTGTATCTAGCATATAAGACAAATTTAAAATATTTGTGTTTTTCAAACAACCACCAAGCAAAATAAATATTGTTAGTGAACAAGAATACTGGACAGGTTTTCTAAAGCAAAGAACACAACTATAGCGAGTACGAGGCTACAGCATGGTTACTTAGCTAGATCAATACGCAGCGTGTTCTGCAACTAATTCAGGTCTCAGGGCAGGTGATAAGAAACGAAGCCAAGTCTCTCTAACATAGTTTTCCCTTCACAATAATGAAGTAGCTTTTTAAAGCATTGATTCATCTTTTCAACTCCTTTCAACAGTGAGTTTTGGTAAAGAGATAAGGACTGGGGAGAGATTTACTTCAAAAACTTATCATTTACCCTCACAAGGTTTTGTCTTCAAAAAATGACTGCTAAACAAATCTAAAAAAAAAATCAGTGTTGGAAGAGAGTGGGGGAAAATATTAAGATGCAATCGTAAGACTATGAGTTGATTAATGCCAAGGAACCTGAGCTGTTGTGAAGGAAGATATGAGTCAAGCTTTGGGAGAAACTGGAAAAATGGCACAGCACACCATGCTGGCAGGACGCTTGGCATGAGCAAGGGAGATGGGAAGAAAGATATATTTGAGAGAGGCATTGTTGCATTAAGTCTTGAAAGGGGAAGATATGAGATCCAGACAGAGATCAGAAACCAGGAAAATGTTTCCAGGAACACATTTACAGCAAACTGCAAGAAATGAAGACTTTAGGTGAAAGATAATAATAGCAGGGAGACAAAGGATCATGAGAGGCCAAGGAGAAGTTAAAATATGCAATTTGCCAAGGCCTGAAATAACTGGGTCATGGACCATGGTCACACCAATAGTATGGGAACATTCTCAAATAAATCCAAGTGAAATGTCTGCAATATTTAGAACACATTCAATTTCTTGGAAAAAGAGAAACAAAAGTCAAATATGATAGTGGGACTGGAGTGTGAAAGAGAAAAGTACTAGTGATGGGGAGGGACAAAGCTGACTAAAATTGTACAACAGCAAAACCTTTCTAAGATTGTGAAATGATGAGAGAGAGATGGAAAGATGTTTTTGCAAAACTGAGGAAATTATAAAGAAAATAAGACACATCTGCATGTACACCAGAAAATGGATGTTTGAATTCAGAACTGTTACAAACAGAAAAACTGATTTTGAAACAGCCTTATGTTTATTCTTCAATTTTTATAAAGGTGCTAAAATTTAATTAAGCAAAGTAACTTAAGCAAAAACTTAACAGCCTTACTGAAGGATCCTAACAAATGGTGTAAAAAACCCCGAAGAAGTCAGAAATATTACTATTTCCAAAGAAAATTATTTTTGTTGAATTGGGCAGTGGTAGATGGGAAAAAAACCAAAAGAAAAGTATAATGGAAATGCACACTGTTGGCACATCTGGTTTTGATTTAGGAGCATTGCTTTTGAAGGAGCTAAAAGAGCCTCATTCCTAATGAAGCCAAATATATTCTTGTGAAAATCAAATGAGAGATGTGCATGGAACTCAAATCTCTCTTCCCATCCTCTCCCTCTTAAGGAGGTGGCATGGAAAAGCATTTTCTAAAAAAAAAAAAAAAAAAAAGAGGGAGGCTAGGAAAGTCTGAGAGAATACCAAATCTAAAATAAGTTTCTTTCTACTTTCTACCCACAAAAACCACAGTATCCCTATTTGGGGGCAAATTAGTGCTGTGGGAAAGTTCTGTTTCATTGAAGTAATCCTGAATGACAGGTTTCAGACAAAACAATATGGACAGCTCTGATGACACCGCCCTCAGACAAAAACAAGTCAACTTTGCTACAAAGTCTCTGTAACAGTAATGCAAATATCGTCAGACTCAGGCTATTCTTCTCTATGTATGTGACACTAACATTTATTTATTACAAATCAAGATACAGCTATATAAATGGAAGTTAACGAAGCAATACTGGCCCAAGTTCCATTGGCAAAAAAAAACCAAACATGGTCAGACAATCCAAAGATAGATATTTCTATAAAATGAAGCAAATCTAATGTCAGCTAACTCGGTCACCTGAGAAGTACCCTCAAGTTGATAGGATTCCACCACTTGGTATTATCCAGTACTGATCCACCCTAACTACATCAACTAGTAATTTCAGTTTCTGTATTCCTTAGTCACAGAAGGGACAGCCAAGCCCCTACTAGTTCAGCTCCTTGCTAAGAAAAAGGGCATAACTATTTCCCACCAAGAGAATGAATGAAAGTAGACATGGAGAGATAGCTCCTTCTGTTGACTCTTGCATCCCAATCTTTTGTTCCCTACCACAAGTAAAAAGAGGTGCACTGCACAGTTATTTCTAGACCAAGTTATAAAAGCACTGTGGCTTTCCCCCCAGAAATGACAAAGAGATCAGAAAGTCCGTTTGTGCAATTCTCACAGCAAGTTTTATTCCTGCATTATGCGGAATTCTGCACTGATGTTTCACATGACACCTCAGACTTAAAGCTCAAATGGTTCAAGGTTCTCATTAAAACTGGTTGAACAGCTTAGTCTTCCCCACATACACATTCAAAAATTTCAGAGTCAAGAACCGGCAGGGGGGTTCTCTTTTTTTTCAATCTGAAAGGCTGAAATCCTACATGATAATAACATGAAAAATATTTATTCTTAACCTCTGTCATTTCCTGTCATTTTCATATATGAAAATGTATATGCCTCCAACATTTTTGTTTAATTGTGTCTAATGAAGCTGTGGGTGTTCTTGCTAGATGTATATACTGATTTAATAATTTAAGCCTAACAAGCCTCTGCCCTAAATGATAACTTGTGTTAGTGCATTAATTTCACAGACTAATACTGCACTGCATTAGAAAAAAAATTTAGTGATAATCTTTAGTTTGTTGCCTTAGAATTCGGTTGAATATTCCTTTATCATCATACCTGAAGAAATGCCAAACATGGGCAGGCTCTTTATTCAATCTATACTGTGCCAGTGTACACTTCCACAATGACCTACTTTCAGAGATATGATTTTAAAAATGAAGTGATTATTATTTTAATCCTTTACTTTTGTTTCAAATTCCATTTCAACAGTCTTAAAGTCTCCCCATTGTAGCTGCATCCTTGTAAAAGCAGTACAACCAAAATGTTAGCGATAAAGCTGCATGGCACATCACTCATTTCTATACTGGATTTACATCTTAATATTATTTTTTCAGACCTGCTTCCCACATACTCTAACATTTATTTGTTTTGTATGCTGATCCATATTAAACAGAAGCTTTCACTAATTAGTGTGCATGGATATACAGTGAGTGGCTTAAAAAAATAAAATGTCTTAAGTGCATTCAGCTAATTCAGAATCAGGCAGCAATGAGGAGTTAATCAAGTGTTTTTTCCTTAGTGAGTACCACTTTATATTTATCAACACTGAATTGTATTTGACTCCATGCTGCTTGATCACGTATCTTAATTTGTTGCCTTACACTTTAATTGAATGTACTTTTGTCATCATCTCTCCAAAAAAACCCAATGTATCTTGGTATTTTCTACTCTCAAGTGACCAGTAATTTTGAAGGACTTGTAAATATACAACTTTTTTTCTTCTTTTTTTTCCAGATAACCAGTTCACAATGTGGAGATTAAATTGTGGGGTAGGAGGGAACTACCACCCATAATACTTCTAGATGCACAGAGTAGCAGCAGATAGTGAAAGATGCAGAACAGAAAGGAAGTATAAGATACCTGTAGTTCTCCTGTACTGAAAGCAGAGGCAGATCTCAGGGAGATCAGAGAAGTAAACTTCTCATTATATCAGAATCGGTACACTTAGGGCCACTGCCACTGATTAAAGAGAATTTTAAGGGGTTAAAAAAGCAACCTTTATGTCTAGCAAGAGCTTCCATTCACCCAGGCTGCCAGAAAACATTTGGTCCTCTCCTTTGGGAATGATTCCCTTTCGCTACGCAGCCTGTGGCAATCCAGTCACTTACTGATGGCAGCCAGGGTTTTTCCTGGGCTCACTACAATACTGTTGAGAGAAGAGAGATCCTTTGCACTGAAGATGGCTTCTGCATGGTGCTGGGATCCTTTCAACAGCTGCTGTTGGGTATCTGTTGTACCCCTCTCACACTCCCAGCAATCACCATGCTTCTTCTCAGAGCCTGTACTCATAAAGAAATTAAGAGTAGACCCAGTGTATAGAAGAAGAGAATATACATGTAGAGCTGACTGCAATTCTTTCAGTATTTCAGTATTTAGTTTGGTGCAAAACCCTAGCTCATCTGCTTTTACAAAACTATCCCATTCTATCAAAATACAAGCCAAGGGAAGAAGGTAACGAAGCAAGAAGACGTACGTTCCTTGCCTCAGCTCATTATGAACAGAGTGCTGAATGTTTTCTGTGAAAACCATTCCTTTATGTACATGAAATTAATAATGGAGTCTGTAAGGTCCTTCTTCAGCATTTTTCAAGTTCTCTGAAAACTGAAGTGGTCAAGTCAGAAATATAATCAAGGCAGAAACAGAAGGATGTCTATGACAAGTGTTCACCTTGTAAAGACACTATGACAAGTAATTTATTCCAAAACAGATGGGAGCCGTTATTTCAATATAGCAAGCTTCCATCCTACTTGCACTAAAAACCACAAATATAGTTAATCTGCAAGATTTTAACACACATGATAAAAGTAAAAGAATAAATAATAAACACTTCCCAACATTTCACAGAACTTGCCAAAAGATGAACTGTAGACTTGAGATTTTGGGGAAAACCCTAACAAACAGTAGACACAGGCAAGGACATGGCCTAGCAGAAGCACCCGTAAAGTGGTGGCAATGGACAACAGTTATTTGGTCAGTGTAATAAAGAAAACAAAAACAAATTTCACAGTGGCTCCCTCCAAAAGACAGACAAATCTTCAGTATGTAAAAGAAACAGGAGCTCCTCTTTCCTTTATCATTAGGTAAACATCCAGGGAAATATTTTTTTCGCAACATATTTTTGTCCATAAAAATTTGATATTTACATTTACCTTCTGTTCCACCTACACAAAAATAACTTCTAAAAAGGGCTAAAACACAGAGGTACAAGAACAGTTACTAAAGGTGTATGTCTGCAAATTGTTCTGAGGATACAGAGTGTATTACAATAATGAATATTTAATAAAAATGCACTCTACTGTTGTAGATCTGCCTGATGAAATTCTGAACTTCACTTATTCTCTTCCCAAACCTTTATTTGTAGAATTTTGATGTGACAATAGTGCACTACTAATGCTGCTTTATTACTTTGTAAAAGGAAGTTTGCGCAAGAAATATACAAGTTCACTTTGTACACAGACTTTTCGTTTCTTTCATTTCTGCCCTTTCATTTTACATTTAAATATTATCCAGATTGGGTAATAAAATTTTCATCATCATACTGAATTATTTTCCAATTTTTAACCTTGTGTCACTGTCACTAGATTTCTGCTTTGAGCATGTCTACAGCACAAGCTACACACCATGTCAAACAAGCCAACTACAAAACAAGCTAACTTACATACTCAAAATGTACAACCACAGCAACACAGAGTTCCTGCTCCGTTTTACAGCTAACTCCGGTACTTATAAGGTACAAAATAGTTCTACGTGTAAGTACAACTTCAGTCACTACCAATAATGCAATCATCATAATGCATTTAGTTTCTTTCTGAAAAGAATTATTTTCAGAAAACTGTAATTCTGATCAAGATATAATCTGCAGAAGAACTGGGAGAAACAAGTACGATTATTACCTTGATGAAAAAAGGACAAATGATTTGTCACTCAGTTGTGAGGCTGATACCAATCATACATCTTTTCAATTCCAATCATGTTCTCTGGAACAACAATTCCTTCAGAGACTCTGAGGTCTCAGATGAACAAACGTTTATGTTAACTAAATCTAAGAAATCTGAATTTAGCATTTATTTTTGTTGTTTGAGCAGAACCCACAAGACACACTTTCCTCTGCAAAGTTGCTTTGGCCTAACAGGCAGTTATCTGAGATTTGTACTTCAACCATTTAATGGGCAGCGCTAAATAGGAAGATCTAAGTGAAGCCACTACTGGTATACTTCACAGTCCTGACAAGCCATATTGTCTTTGTGGCAAAGGCAACTCTTAGTTTCTTCACTGCTCCCAGCATAGATAAGATAACCCAGTAGGGAAAAACAGGATGGGGGATCAGATAATTTAATCTCATGAAATGACAGGCAAGAACTTTTTAGTCACAATTTTTCATCATTCTAGATAAAGAAACTTTCATTCCAGCACCTTGAATGGCTTCTTTGCAATTTGCTTTGTCACAGTTTTTCTACTCCGGTTGCTTCCACTCTGCTGTGGGCTACAGCCTGTTGCATCAGTTCCCAAGCAAAATGAAATCCTACAGCAGGCTCATCTTAGCTTCAAAGCAGGAAGCACTGTATTAAATTTCTTGCCACTAAATGCACTCCCTTTTAAGGTTCTGCTGAACACGCAGACTGTGGGTCATAGTTTTGGAATAGTGGCACAATGCAACAAACCATGCGTCACCCTCCTGCAATTCTCCCCAAATCTCTACTGCAATAGGCCCACCATAATGGTTGTCTGATACTAGCTCTTTCACTAGAGCAGTCATGCCCTCCCTTTTGTTCTGTCACTCTGTCGTCCTGTTTATGTTGATGTTATGCTCTAGCTGTATTGGCCGAGGGATCTATTCAAAAGAATAGCTGCTCTGACCAGGCCCCTCAAAGCCACACTGAATGTTCTAATAATTGCAGCAAGTGCAAGAAGATAATAATAATTACGAGAAATGCTTTTCTGCACTTTTAGCAAGGACAGAAATGGAAATGGACATTTTATTAATTACTTACTTCCCTTCATTCACAAGAGCAACATTCCAAATATGTCCTCATACTGAATCCATTTCTCTCATGTTTAATGACTCAAAGTTGATGGTCTATAAACATCTCCCCAGCCACCAGAGAAGGCAGTAGATGAACTTTGGTAAAGTCATCTTAGCTCCCACAGTAAAACTGTGTAAGTTATATAAAGAAGGGTGCTTGTGCTCTAGGTACTCTGGAAACGCTGCTAAACCTCAGGTACCAGAACTGAAGGCTATGTCAGGAGGAATGAATTGAAATATTCTTTAAGATTCACAATGTTGTGTTGAGTCACAAATTCACCCAGGCAGTACTTCTCCAGCAAGAGTTTCAAACCCATAAAGCAAAGTTCTCTTCACTGGAAACTCCTAAGGTAATCTGCATATCTATGCATAGCACTGACTATATTAAGCTGAGGAGGCATATAGGCTCCTTCCTACAGATCTGCTGGGGAGATTGTTTCCCACAAGAACAAGCTGTACTGATGTCATCCAACAAGACAGACATCAAATCTTTTAATTACAAGGTATGAAAAACCCTCTCTATGATCTGTATTTTAACTCTGGAGTTGGAGAGGGCCTGTGAGTTTAACCCTTATCTCCTGCAACTCTTTGGCCTTTTCAATGAATAATAAAGCACGAACCATTTATATACAATGTTAAGTGCTCTCACTCAAACAGTATTTATGTTCTGTAGGAAAGCTAATGAAACAGCATAGGCTGAAGCACCAGGAATATGTGAAGGGTAGCTCAGAACTACGTTTCCTTTTGCATTTTTTCTTGACAATCACCCATCTTTCTCAAAGTTAAAAGAAGGCAAACCAGAATCAGTGCTTAAATGAAAAACAGCTGATTGAAAATAAATGCCACTAGCAACAACTATTTATAGTCATCAAAATATGGAAATGATCTGAAGAACCTGCACTCCATGGCAGGAGTGCAGTAAAGGAGACAAGTAAGGAATATCAGAGCTACCAAATCTAGCCAAATATATACACACAGTGTGTGGCTACCCAGAAGTATGACTGTCTACTGGACTTTGGACACACTGCAATAACACACTGCAGATAGAAACTGGGCCAGAATTCCCGTGTCACAGAAATGAGGTGGTGTCAAAGAAAGAACAAGGTCCAATATAGCCACAGAAAATAATCATAGCACCATGCAGAAATTCCAACCAGCATATACTTAAAATATACTTTCAAAATCATGTAATAGCATAAGACACTGTAAGCAAACATACCTATTCCTCCCTCAGTAGCACCCCACTACATTAGTTCCTCACTGACCTGAACTGATTTCACAATCTTTACCATTTTTTCTAAAGATGTTCCTAATTGTGGATGTAGACATCCAAGAGACATTCCCTCCTATTGATAAATACAGCCTCCAACAAATACTAGCTACCATATTCATCTACCAACAGTAGATGTATGTACGCAAGGTATGGAAACTGTACAGCAGTTACTGAAGATTATGGATTTAAATCCTGTGAAAAGTAAAGAAAAGAACACAAAGTTACCCCCTACCTACAGTGCATTCTGAGCTAATATAGATTGCATGGTTTTCCCCATATATAAATAAAAATAGAACGTTATAAACTAAGCGAGCTTCAAATGAAGACATTTATTGTATTTTCTGCTCTGAAAATAAAGCAGAAACAGCTCAGTTATTATGGCAATGGACAGAGGAGTTCTGTAACACTGAAATTTAGGTGTAAGGATTTACGGCTCATGTATTGTTCATTGTCAGATAAAGGGCTTGACTATCTGACCTGTAGCAAAACGCACTGGTACTGCTGGTAGGACTGATAATGCACATATCACATGTGTGCTGCAGACAGCGTGCCTGCTAGGCATTTTTCAAAATAGGTTCTTATAATTTTTTAACTCCAGTTCAGTCACAAATTAACGTAAATTAATTTCTGAGACCCTACTAGAAGTGCTTCCAGATATAATTTTAAAGAATATATTATTTTTATCCAACTTTCATCGATTCCTTATGTGCCAGTTCATGAGAAAAAGTAATTCCTTTGTTCATCTATTTCTAGAATACCATAAGGTCAAAGATTCAATATCAAAGGCTTACTTGCATTCTGGCAGGCCTCCAGGACATTGTTTTTGCTTTATTTGGCCACTTAATATCTTGAAACAGTCAAAAGGGTCTTCGACAGAAATTATTTTGTATTTCCACATCATATTGGCAGCATGGCAAGGCCCTTTCTTTTAACTATCTTGTATAATTAGGTGAAAAGCACTACAGAATAACACAATTTGATCTCATTACACTTGCTGCCAGACAGCACAACCCAAAACTGTAGCAAACTAAATTTCTAGGGAGAGATAACAGAGCATATTTCTTAATATCCTCATGTTAAGAGGGTTACTGAAGTACCCCTCAACATATGTAAAAATGTGGTCACAGTGCAATAAATTCAGTATGTGGGAAGTGTTGGTACTAATTACTGGTATAGAACCTTGACATTAGACATTGCAAAAACCAAGCATCAACTAGACTAGCTTTTTGACAGAAAGAGATAATTATTAGGCTTCCACTCTTAAGGAATTCCCAGGAATTATTAACTCTAGCGTATAAAAAAAACCCTGATCAAAAAAGAATAGAAGCTTTTTTCACTGTATAAAATGACCCATCTCTAAGAAAAAGATTACATACGATCAGACAATAAAAGACCCACTTAACAACTACTTTGCCATGGGCTTCCTATAGATGTCCTAATCATATAATAATTTTTCATTTTCACAGAAGCATCCAAGGAGGTGATTGACTAAATAAGTCAACAGTTTCCTGAAGGCCGCAGATTTAGATAAAGAACTATACATTGCCCATTTTCTTTCCTTTGGCTTTGTCACTATTTATCCAGGCAAAGACAAGCCACCAAATCTGTGACTGAACCTATGCAATGAAAACCACATGGTCAAAGAAATTATAGGACTATGTATCAACTTGTCTGAATTCTGGATCCCAAACACAAACTCTGGATCCCAAACACATGCGAAACCTCTTTTCAAAACTACTTATATTATAAGAATCTGATGTCACCTTACATGTGCCTTTGGATCAGTGGCACTGTTGACTATGTTAAGACCAATTTTGAGATGCTTGGAGCTGTCATGTTTAAAATTCCAACAACATGTCTAAGGCACAGTGTTCATCAAACAAGACACAGAAGTTGCAAATCTCCCACACCTCGAAAATACCAGGACTGATTACAAAAGCATACCCACAAAGAGTTTTCATCCATGTACTCCTTTTTGCTAGCATTTTGGGAGATGACTCTGGCATCTGTTCGATCTCTGCACGTTGGCTACAAAGCCTCTTCAATGGGAGGAGGGCATGGCACTGGACCTGGTTAACCAGACAGGGGTGGTGAAATCTCTATCCCTGAAGGTTTTCAAAACTTGGCAGAAGAAAGCCACAGCTTGCCTCATCCAGTCTTGGCAACAGTCTTCCTTCAAGAGGAAGGCTGGACTAGATGACCTCCAGAAGTCCCTATAAATCAGGACTTCTGTGAAAATGAGACACCAGGACAGTTCACTGGTATTTCCTTCTCAATGAGTGTCAGAAAATATTCCCCTTAAAAAGATCAGATTTCAGAACAGCCCTTGCCTGTAAGTAGTCGTCTAGGATTGTGCTAACCAATATGGTTTTCTAGTTTTGCAATGCTTTCTTAGGTTATTTGTGCCCATGACTAAGCTTTGAGGAATTAATATTCTTCATCCAGTATGTCTATCGCTTCTCTATTAGCCAAAGCACGCTTAACATTAACAAAGCTATTCCATTATAGTATAACATATTCATTCAGATAAACTCCTCCCACAAAAACAAGACATAAACGCTCATTCTTCACTTGGAGAGATACATAAACCCTTGGCAATTTGAATTCATCAGTACAGAACTCTTTAAGCCAGCACTGATATGCACACAGTTCCCTCTCTTCCCTGTGCCACCCTTCCTGGTTCCAGTTAGTAACTCTGGATCTGTCTTACCTATGTGGATGACACTTCAGCTTTTTCTTGGGCAGTCCACCATCCAGCAGTGTCACACTTTCCCCCAGTACTCCTTACAGCATATTCTCCTTAGATATTTTTCTTTGGAGTCCAACTATCTAGGAGAGCTGAATGCTTGAGAGACTACATCAAAGAAAACACAGGTGAAGCGAGGCAGCATCTTCAGTGTGCTGCTCTCAACTTAAAAAAAATACTTCCCCCAAAAAAGTTCAAGCACCCTTTGTTCCCTAAAAAATTTAGGAGAAAATTTCAGGCTAAGCTAAGACTTTTAGGACAGTCTTATTTCTCCTCATCTTGTGACTTCCTGCCTTTAGAGAATGGTCTTCCTTCAAAACAGTCTCTGACACCTTACTTGCCTGTCCATTTTTACTGGGAAGCAAATAGTTTTCCATCCTCACATTCCTTCACCATACACATCCATGCCCTCAGTCATTCAGCTTCACCTGTCAGCAGAAGAAAACCACACTGTTCAGTAGTTCATTGTCATTCAATATCTACAGCTCTCAACTGCTATTTTCTAGCTGCTTCCCATGCATACTCTGGATAAAGTATTGATTACTCTTACTGCTTTATACTCTTACTGTTGGTTACTCTAATTGTTACTCTATTTGTCTTCAAAAGATCCAGATTATTTTTATAAGATAGGACACAGATGTGTCACTCAAGAAAAATATAGTTAGCAGACAAATACAGACATATTCCACAGTCATATCAGTCAGCCTTGAAAAATATAAGGAAGATTGTTAAGTGTTAAATAATAAAATCGAATTCTATGGCAAAATGTAGTTTCATCTAATGTAACAGATACAATTTGTACTATCCTGGTTATTTTTTTCTTCAAAACCAGCCCAGTGATAACAAGTTTCCTATAGTCTAGTAATGTGGATGAAAAAATATTTTTTTTGTTTTGAATTTTAGCTTAAGAATGAATTGATTTTCAACTAAAATGTTACAAAACCTGACACTATTAAAGAAGGTAAGGCGTTTCTACTATGTTTAGAACACAACCACTCGCATTCAACACGCTGTGTGGAACAAAGGGCTATTATAAAAGAATGTCAGTTTTGCAAAAAATGGTACCAAGTATTTCTTTCACTGTCTATTCATATTAATCTGGCTTTCCTATAATACTATGCATTATATGTATAATAAAAACATTATTTCTATATAAATAATTTCAAAGTTATCACAGTCTTGTGAGGCATTGCAGTGTTGCAACTTTTAACCATTAAAAGATACAAAATTTGAGATCACAACATAATTAATTTACTGACAAACTGAAAATCTATCAATTCTCCTTTCTATAAAATTTTTATAGTTGCAACAAAAATTATTTCACTGAATAATCATTAATGCAACAAAAATAATTCAGCAAGAAGGTAAGGTTCGCTACTACAATTACTGTCATTTTATGGCTTCAATACATATTTGTGTGGAAGGCTGAAAGCAGTAAACGTATCAGAGAATATCTTATTACCCAATAACACACACAGTCAGCTACCTCATTGGCATTACAAAATGGTTATTTTAGGTTCCTGTTGTTGTAAGGAAATTCTACAAATTTTGTTGTTCATTTTATGGGGTCATTTCTGATATGTAAGGTAGGGCACTGTGAGATAAGAGAAAAGAACACGGATATAAATGCACACACACAATTTAACATGTCCTATCTACTAGCACCTAAAAAGTATATAGTCCCTAGAAGAGAATTTTAAACAGTTTATCTACACTATTACTTGCTTGAAACATTATTTCTCAAGTCATTAAAAAGAGTCAAATTAGGAACAAGCAATGATGTACTTAAAATTTCAGGACTGAATTTTCTCAGGTTACTGGTTGTCACCTTATTTAATAGGTGTTTTATTTTTAAGAAAACAAAAAAAAATAATCCAGAAGTATTTATATTAGTCACATTCTTCGAAACCAGCAAAGTAGAGAAACGCATTGTTTTCCAGGATGAATATTACTCCTCCATGAGAGGAAACACCTTGCCTGGTGCTCTAATGAGCATTTTTTCAGTTTTTTTCAACAGAGTAATAATCTGAAATAGACAACTGAGTAACACACATATAAAAGATGTTCTTCGACACCTTCTCTTCTCTCTTTCCCGTCAAATGAAGTAGGCCACAAGATGACCATAAAATAATAAGGATTTTATATTCCAGTTGCTCTTGAATAGTTTTCACTCCAACAGCCATGTTCCCCTCACTGTTCAACACTGCAACTTCTTGCTTCACCAACACTCCAGCCTACACCCCATTCCCCACGGAACAGCTTTTCTTATTAAGAGTTACTCCTTGTCCTGGGAGGGAGAAGTTCTGCAGTGAAAGTCTCGCCACACTTTATCCCGTCAGGCACAGCCCTGAGCAAAGGTACAGGAAAGTATAACTATAGGAGAAAGACTTCTGAAATGACCTTTGAAAAGTTACTCCCAGAAAATGGTGAAACAAATGGTCCCGAGCATCTCCTTCTAAAGCTTAAAGGTGTTTTCTACAGCAACAGGTTTAATTTCTTCCTCTACAATTACTTCCAAGGAAGTATGAGCTGGAGTATAAACCACAAGCAAGGAGTATCGTATGTTACCATTAGTGCGGTATCTTTACTTTGCCACTAACAAGTGTTTTGTCAAAAGAATAATTTTTTTAAAAAATTGTTTTTGTTTTATTTTAGTAGTGGGATTCCAGTATATCTGCTACAAATCTGAGAGTCTTGGGGAATATGCAGAGACTTGTTTTTCCTCTTTAAAAAAGATCTTTCTGTACTTTTTGAAATTTCATGTAGGGTTAAACCAAAATGTTACTGGGGATATCAACTGCAAAAAATCATACGCATAGCCACATCCTTTGTATACATGTAGATGTGTCTTCAAAAAAACCCAACTTTTGACAACAGTCAAACACTTATTCAGATTTTTTAAAGGCCGCATGCTGCATATTTAAGCATTTCAATTTTTACTAACTCAAGCCAAAAACATTTACAAACAGAAGGAATAAAAAAAAAAATTAGAAGTGTCTATGTAGGAAATAAGTCTTATAAAGTTTAAAGCATAAGTATACAAATACTATAAAATCCAGC
Source organism: Mesitornis unicolor (assembly GCF_000695765.1). NCBI lineage: Eukaryota > Metazoa > Chordata > Aves > Mesitornithiformes > Mesitornithidae > Mesitornis > Mesitornis unicolor. The sequence continues at coordinate 9,459 of NW_010187645.1, read as the reverse complement.
CACTCTAAAATGACTGTAGCTGTAACTGATTATAGTAATTAAACATTCCCATTATACACTTTTATTGAATCTTCTATTTTAAAAATACATTTCTCAAAACACTTTAAAAATGAGCAAACCAATACACAGCATAGCCATGATTTTGACACAATACGTATACACACACGTATTACATCAAATGAAAAGCCAAAGAAAATTGTTTTCTGAAGTAATTAAATGAGAGTTTACTAATTTGATCTTCTCCTTTCTTTCCCCACTCCCTAATTTTTATCTAGCTAGCTCCAGCAATGCATGGGATCTTAAATGGATACTATTATTCTATGTATTTTTTTTCCCCTGTCCAGACGTTTTTGTTTTTCAGCTCTGTGCTGTGAATCCCATAGCAGCTCTCAACAGCAGTGGTGTCATATTGAACTGAAACAGCAGACAGGGAATCAGAACTGTGTTATGGTTAAACAGGTCTATAAGCTAACTGCTCCAACTTACAGAGATTCTTTTCTCAGCAACCATTATTTTTAATGAGGCCAGTTTACTTTTGGAATCTTGGCAAAAAACAGTCATTTACTCCAGTCCTAGAGCAATGACTGCAAACTGGGCAAACATAAAGATTACATGCAATGTAAAATCTGCATGTGCATATCATTACACAAAAAAAACCATGATGTGCTGGGAAAGAAGCCTGTCAAGCTATCGAGTTTGTTAATGAAAATAACAGTTTTATTCCAAATCAGTCTAGTGTATCAGATTTGATAGAACAAGTGTTAACTAAACATCGTGCTTAAAAGCTTTGATGAGAAAATCTAACACGTTAAACCAAGAAACAGTTCAAGGACAGCAGGAGGCAATTCCAGAACACAGGCGCAATCTATAAAGGCAAACTACCACAGCTTTTTGATGTTAAGTAAGTAGCAATATCAGTATAGAACAAAGCTGAGAGGCAGACTGCTGTATCAAGTTTAAAAGTTTAATATCCAGGGTCAAAAGCCTCAATTACCTATTCTACTACTACCTTTGTTAGTGAAGAAATCAGTGTTAAAGTATGATTTGCTGAAAGCATTACCTAAATTATCATATGGGGTTTTTCTTATTCCCTTAGTATCCGAATTCTTAGTATTCTGGTTCACCTCAGATACTCGAGACTATAGGAAAACATGTATGTTTGGATTTCAACAAGGTGGGAGGTCAGAGACACTTTGAAAACATATACATTTCTTAAAATGGGTTATGCCCATTAAATGGCCTAAGAAAAAGGGCAACAGCACAAGAGAAATGGTTCTTAGTAAAACTGCAGATAAATTATTGCAGTAGCACTTAAAATTCATCTGTTTCAGGGGAAAGCATGAAAGTACACATCCAAAAAATACAAACTGGGGAAAAAATCCCCTCTTACTCAAACTGGAGATTTACTGTCTTTTACTACCTTATAATATTAAACAGGCCACATAACATATTACTAGATATTTAACAATTTAGTTAATTGGTGAAATAAGATTTTCCAATTATTTTTCATGGATATGTGCTTTCTTTTATCCATTTGTAAAAGAGCAGGAAGTGTATGGTTAAATTATCGTTGGAAATAGAGGAAAGATACCTTTTTAGGGCAAAAAAGGAAGAAAAAAACACCTTAATAACTGTACTTTTTCATCTTTATTTTGAACATAGTCAAGATACCTTTGTGCTTGATACAGAAAACCACATACATATTCTTCTATGCCCATCTACACTGTAGCTTTTAACAAATTATTGTGACCTTCACAGTGGATGAATCTAAGCACCTTCATTAAGCTAAACAGGAACATACTTCTGTTGCTCTCACCTTACCAAAGCAAAAAAAGTTTTGCCAATACCCTGACATGGCAATTTTAACACTTTTTACCTTTTGTAAACATAACCTAGAATTAAATCACGTTGGCTTTTAGCAATATTAATAATAATTAGTAGATATTCTAAATTAAGCCCTAAAAGTTAGAGAAAATAAATGGTGTGGAAAGGAGAAATGTCTTCTGTACAAATCTTTATAAATTATCAGTTGCCTATTTTGAGCTGGGTGGGCTGCAATGCCACCTGGTGGCTTAGAAAAATTAACAGGTTTCTGTTTGAACAGTGCTTAATGGCTTGGAAAATATGCAATATTCTATAAGAATACCAAACATAGCAACAATGTTTAAGTTAATCATTTGCACTTCTTAGCTGACAAGTCTTTTTTCATTCTGTTACTCCCAGTGTGCGGTTTTTTAAGTTTTAAAGTTCATGTGTTCAGATTCAGCTGCAATTTTACAATTGTCTTCAATTGTGAGTTGAACTTGCCAATGAATACATTATACTGTAAACAGTTGTACACATACACGCAGAGTCTAATTCACACAACTAATGCCAAAAGTTGAATTTTTCCCCATTTGAGGAAAAATCAAATACAGCAGAAGTCCAAAAGAAGGGTTACTGAAATGCTTTGTAAAATTACACTGTATAATTAATTCCATAGTAAGAACGTTTTTATGGTGTGTGTTGGTGACCTTTTATTACCATCAAGTTCACAATGCTGGTGGGCTGCCTTTTAATCCCTCCGCAGACAAAGGCCCTAAATAAACACAGATCCCTTCCTGGGAAAAAGTCCTCTCTGGTTAAATGGTAAGGAAATGAGTAAATCATTAGTAATCTTTAAAGCCAAAGCTATAAACTCAAGTTACCTTAAGTTAAAATGAAAGTGTCCTGCAAGAGTTTCAAAGTTCTGTCAAAGATAGAAATCTCCAGCTCTTGACTCCAGACTAGGCGCCAGCTGATAAACAAACAATTTAAGTCAAGAGCTGGAGAATTCCCAGCTTTTTCATTTAATGGCTTTGACCAAGAGTATTTATTGCCTCCAGTTTTATTCTCACTTAGCTCTAAGAGGAAATTTAAACTCATCATTATCTTAAAGCCCCATATGGGCCACAGTCAGCTCACCTGATAGAGCTCCTTTTACTCTACATAAGTTCTACTCCCCGCTAGAAGTGATGTAATAATGTAAACTAATTAAATGTAGTTTTAGGCTGACTTTTTTAATAGGCTAAATAAATTTTGTTCAATATGGTTTATATTCCCACTTGGGGCAGTAACCATTCCAAAAAGTTTAACTTTACAGTTTCCAGTCTAAACTACTAGTAGTTTACTCCATAAAGGACAATTGAAACAAACAAACCAACCTTGAAACAAGAGCATCCAACTGTTAAAAGCAACCGCATTGGAAATGCTTTGCCATAAATTGATTCATTGGCACCAAAAGGCACACAGAATCATGGAAAAGCAGACTGCGTAACAATTCCAATACTTCAAACAAAACATTCCAGGAATGCAGGGACATACCTGTAATTAAAATCTGGTGTTTAGTACTTGTCATGGTTTTAGAATGAAAGTAAGCAGAACTATGGAGCAGGGAAGTACATATTAACTAAGCATCTGTGGTTAAGCCAAGGTGCAGAACGCAGTGACTAACTCCAGCACCAAAATATTTTATCCTAACTCAACAGGAAGACAGCATCATCCTGTGCCTCAGATGCCACTTCTTCTTCTTCTCTTCTAAAAGTATACACATGGGAGGGAGGTTAGAGTTCTTTAATACAGATTCTAGTGCTTATTTCACTTAAGAGATTTTTAAATCCAGCATGATTTAGATTCAACACCACTTGCCATCTCATCCCAGGCATCCCCCTTAATATAACGTTTGCCCTATATATTAGTAGTTTAGAGTCTTTTCACTTAAGAAATCAATTTCACAAGTGTCAGGGATGGAGAACTGCGCTTAGCAAAAAGTCTGACTACGATTCCTGAAGGGTTAACAGTATTCATACTTGAAACCAGAAGGTTATATTCCCTTCCCACCCGGGCCCCTCCCCACAAAATACTTTCCTAACCTGACTTGGCTGAAAAAGCCAATTAATTGTTCCAGTGTCTGCCAAGACTTCTTATTCCTATAAAAATGTGGATAGTGTTTGAGACAGCTGGCTATTCCAAACCCAGGTAACACCCCTAAATGTGGAAAGAATGAGGGAACATGAATTATGATTAGTATTTTAAATTTGTAATTTAGATTTGTAATGAAACAGACAGACAGATATCTTAAAGGTACTGTATTTCCAGTAAATATTATTTAAATAGAAAAATATGGTATCTAGATGTGTCTGCTGCTTCACTGAGTATATGGAAGCAGTTTAATCAAGTTGCATTAAAAGATATGGAACTAGTTTTTCTGTCTCTGTTAACACACCCACTCCCACCACCACCGTCAACCACCAAGTGAGAGACAAGAACCTTCCTGAGCCATTACGACCCCTACAGAAACTTGTCATTTTAGGTCAAGTTGAGGTCATTGCAAAGCAGAGAAAAGAAACCCTTATGACAGTTGTATGCCAAGGATCTGGTTCAGCATTGAGGAGAGAACTACAATTAAATTCTCATTTACTATTCTACAAGAATTAGAGGTCTAAAGGAAATAGGTAAAACAAGAAAAAAGTCCATAAAACTCATTTTGCAACATCTCTTTTCATTAGGAAGCTCACAATACAAAATTGCTGGCTGAATGAACTGGACATGGAGTCAATGGAAAGAGGAAGAAGAAAATGAAATATTCAAATATTAATAGTTAATAACTAAAACATAATACATCTAGAGTTATATGGTTATATTGTATCATTGTAATAATGTTAATTCCTTTTCTATAATCTCTTATACTTTAGAAGAGGCAGCAGTAATTTCTCTCTCATTTCTATATTATTTCCACTATCATCAATTAAATACACCAGATTTATTGAATGTCTTTCCTGTAACTTCAGTTTTAAGTGACAGGTTGTATTTTTGGAAATAATCTTCCATTTGAGTAAACAAGAACACCTGCAGGTAACATACTTTGTGCACTTTTGAAAATACTCCTATAGTGAACACGTATGCTAAAACACAGGTAGGCGTGAGACAATATTGACAATTTCTAAATACTGGGAAAAATTAGAGAAGTTTCCACAAATACATGAAAATTAACAGAAGGAAAAAAACCCAGTAATTTATTTTCTTTTGGAGCATGTTTACACTTTCTGGCCATTTTAGTTTGTTTGCTTTTGTTTGTTCTCTTAAGGATGAGAAAAATGTTGAGAGCCTATGTGCAACACTTAGAAATAGGCCTTCATGACTGAACTGTGACTCCTCCAGCCTAATTTCCCTTTCTCTACACGTAATTTCCATGCAGGTTATTTAAATACACAAAGACTGTGGAGTTCTACCTCATCATAGTGAGCACTTATTCATTGTGACTATGTTGGCTTTCGTAGGAACGATCTGATTAGGGAGGCAAAGTAATGATGGGCAGCACAAATGAGCTCCAGAGTTCTAAAGTATCCAAGTTGTATTGCCCTCTAAAAACACATCCTCATCTTGGGATGTTCAGATCTACTTGAAGCAACACGTGCAGGTGACCAAGAGCAGGTAGACACCTTCCTAGTGAGAGCTGTCAGTACAGGTACATATGCTAATAACGCTTGGCAAAGTTGCAAAGTTCAGTGGTTTCAGCAACTTACATCAGCATTAGGAACAGTTAAAACGCCCAAGAAAGGCAGGAAGGAGTAGAAGTCATTGTGCTAAGTTATATTTCAGCAAGGTTTAAATTATCTATCAGTAAGGTTAGATGCTGAAAATACTAAACAATAAATCCTTGAACTTAGATGATACCAGATAATAAATCCACAATGTTTAGTTGGATGAAGGATATTTCCAAATAATTAAAACAATTAGTATGAAAAGTCCAGCCAAGTCATGTCCAGCATGTTAGCTCTACATAAGGCTTTGAAAGACCTGAGTTTCAAAGATAGTAACTCAGTAGTATAAGACAGACAGATTATCCCACAGACACTTAAAAGGCACTGAGGACACACCTCTTCAACTTGCTCTAAATTCCCGTTGAAACCATGAAGTCCCTTGGATGGACTTAAGCAGATGCTTAAGTGTTTCATGCTAAATTGAAACTTTATAGATGTGTTGTATTAAGGTACTTCCAATGATTTTCTTTCCCATGACTGCACAGAGGTAAAATTTCTTGATCCTTAGCAATAAAGAGATACCACTGAAAATGTTATGAAAATTAAAGTTTTGATAGTGATCAGCTAACCACGTGTCTTGTGACATTTGCTGTTTCTGCAAGCTTCTGTTTCCAGAGTCCAAAGCTGAAAAGAGCAGGTTTTAGTATATACTAAAGTTTTAGCCTTCAGTGCTAACTAAAAATGAACTAATAAAATTTAAAATCAGTTGTCTCTAAACCATTCAAGATTTGGAATGTTGGACCTATGAATTCATTAACATCTAGAATTAGAGGGAAAAAAAGGCAAAATGGAGGAGACTTTCAAATGCTTCAATGGGACCAAGTGCCCCATGGTTCAATAAACTTTTAATATCTGCCTCCACAGTTACTTATACTTGTGCTTCCCTTCTCCCTCAGCAATAAAACAGACGACAAAATAAAACAAAACAGTTTTATTACTTGTTTGTCCAATCAGCAATCTGCATGAACTACCTGAAAATAGAAAACTCAAAAATTATGAGTACACAAGAAGTTGCCAAACCACATATCCTCTCCCCACTTCGTTTTCCATTGAGTAGCTTTTTCTTGTGAGTAATTCAATAGCAAAGGCGGGGGGGAGGAGAAAAGCTATTGTACTTTACTGCTCCTTGCGCAATGTGATGAAAGAACTGACTCAAACTTGTTTTCTATTTTCAGCTGTATTATTTGGTCTAATAAAAGCTGCTACCTCTCTGTACACAATTTCCCTTATTTGTATTCTTAAACCACATAAAAGAACACTGGTTATGTGTAACTATGGTTAGTACTGAAACATTACAGATCAGTATTATTTGTGTGGCAAGAATTTAATTAGCATAATAATACCATACGATGGCACAAATTTATCACTAAAAGAAGAGCTGAAATTCCCCTGTGGTTCAGCATTCAGGAGCAAGGGAAAACAGCAACTCACACTACTTTTGGACTCCAAGGATTACTGCACCCAAGCAGTAATTTACACACATCCCACAAGAAATGGCAGACCCATAGGAAATGACACTCTTGACCACGTAGGGTTACATTTGACTGACAACTGCATTCAGCATGTCTTTTTTCAATTAAGCTCCAACTGCTCCTTGGTTGGACTGGCTGGCTTGAGGCCTCTCAACAGAACATCCACTGTATGTTATTGCATGCACTCCCCAAAAACCTTTCACTGCCAGAAGTCAGGGAACATTTCCCCAAAGCAAGTCATTGGGTAGGGGCAGGCAAGATGGGTGGGTGGGTGGGTGAGAGTGGATGTGGAGCTGGAGAGCATTGGGAGCAACCTGAAAAAAGCATGGGTTTTGTAACTTTGACACATCCAAGGAAGGGTTAAGTACCTACAAAATAAAATAAAAAGCACCATTTTTCTTTCATTATATAGTCTGACCAAAAAGCTTCTCAAACCAAAATTAAATAGTGTTCCCTTCCACTCCCCAACACACACACTCTAAAATAAATAATGGCCAAACTGATTTAAATGAAATTCTGTAGAAGAATTTGTGCTTGGATGAAAATGACACATTTGAGCCTGAAGCAAAAGTAAAACTGCCAAGTTATAAACCTCTCAAAGGGAAGGTTTATAATGGAAATGCCAGCAGACCCTTAACTATAGTGGAGCTGTGAGGTGCCAACATATAAATAATTCTAGTTTTTGTGGTCACTTATGATAAATTAGATACAGTGCAAGTGGAAACAGTGGGGTTCTGATTCAGTAAACAGTAACGGCCAAGAGTGCATGCTTGGATTTTTAGACAAGTATAGCATAGATTTGATGCTGGCTCTGAAATGGAGTCTATAAGGGACGTTCGGACTTTTTAAAGTAGTAAGCAAGCCATATTCTGAATTCTTGAGGGCTTGTAAAATAAAAACTCCTTAACAAGCTTTGCTGCCTACTGTTTCAATCTTCTAAGAATCCTTTAACCCAGTTACCAAAAAATGCTCCATTCAAGATTGGTATAATTGTCTACTAAGGAAAACAACATACTAAGTAAGTGCACATAGTCACATTTAGTTTTAAGAATTGCTAATCATACTAACACAGTGGGAAAAAAGTGCCAGTGACCAAACAGTAACATATTAATCACCACCTTCTTTATTAGGTGCATCAGTTGCTGCACCGTTAATGCAACCTGAAAGAGGGTAGGTTTAGACTAGACATTAGGAAGCAATTCTTTACTGGATGACCCCTCCCTGGAAGTGTTCAAGGCCAGGTTGGACAGGGCTTTGGGCAACCTAGTCTAGTGGGAGGTGACCCTGCTGATGGCAGTGGGTTGGACTGGATTTTCTTTATGGTCTCTTCCAACCCAAACCATTCTACGATTCTCTGAAATGCCTTCCTACAGTTCAGTTTGTTCTAGCACAGGACTGCATTTAGGTGATCAAGTATGCTCATTTTGGCCCCAAGAGACATTTACTGCATTGTTTCGCAGCAGTCAAGCCCCATGCTGTAGCGTGATATATTGAGGCAGTGAGGGATGCTATTAGTGCTCTCTGCGGGAACTTCCATCTTGGACAGGGTGGGAGTCCTCTGAGGCAGCCAGAATTCTGGCTGAGGCTGCTGAGAGAATGCTCCATCTCAGGAAACGCTCCCACTTGCCAAATCCACATCAGCTTCTCATTTAGTGCTTCCGCTACAAAACCTTCCCACTGCCCCAACATCACTCTCTAACTCCCTACTAATATAAATCTGAAGATGAGTATCTGCAGAAATAGGAAAGGCATATGCATTCCTAGTTTACTCTTACTAGAGGTCTGTTACGATAATGCTTCACATGCTGATAATGCTACCAAAAATTCCTTTCTCCAATTGTCCTCCAAGTTTTAAAAAAGAGAGGAAGTCTCTATTTTTCCAGCATACTCAACATAAAATGCCTTATTCAAGATGAAAAGCATCCAGCTGCTCTCAAATACTGCTTTCAAACTACTAGAAATTGCAGCAATTCTGGGAAATAGTTGAATCAAAAAAACGACGGACATCAGAATTCAACCAAGTTTGAAGAGCTAACTACATATAGTCATATACCTGTACAGATTACCTACAAGTTACTTCTATATTGATTTCTGAAAAGTCATTACTTTAGGCAAAAACAAGAAATCTAACACAAATGAAACACAAGTGGTACGCAACTCAACATAAAAAAGGCAACGAGACTTTCTCTGTACTCCCATTGGCAAATATACTAAGAGCCAGGAGCCACACTCTCCCACCAAACAGTCTCAGAAAGCAAAGATAAAAACAGATTGAAAACAAAATGACAGCAAAAATGTTTTGTTTCGGACTGCATACGGTTACACTATATAGCTACTGAGTAACTAGGATCTTACGCAGTTTGCAGTAACTCATATGAAATAAAGCAAATGGATTATCGGAGTATCCCGACACGTAGGAAGTCAAG
>NW_010187644.1:9820-11603 GCF_000695765.1 Mesitornis unicolor | reverse complement strand
GTCTGGGAGGGGGCACAGCCTCCGGTCAGGGGCTGCTCCCGGTGGCAGGAGCACAAAACTGAATTTTGGGGAAATAGCTTTTCCTGTCAGATGCAGAATTAGCTGCTTTGTGGAAAAGAGATGAAGTCTCTCAAGGAAATTCCTGTTTCAGAGCAGCTGCTGCTGTCTTTCCATTCCATGATAGGGGCACGGTGCAGCTGGTGGGGGAGGGATGGCCCTGCTCAGTGCCTCGGGAGGGGCTGGTCCTTGTTGGTTTGGGGTGCTCGTGGTGCGACCGAGGTCTGCGATGGGTGCGCAGCCCGCAGCTCTGCAGCGCGCGTGCTGCTCGGTGCTGGTGGAGCTGGGGTGGGAGCTGCTCCCACACAACCCAAGTCCAGGAGGGGTGCACGGCGCTGAGCTCCCGGTGGATGGGACGGGTGGATGTCACTGGCGTTTGCTCTATAATGCGTTGTCTTCCCTGCAGTCGTCCTGCTGGACTCGAAGGAATCGCAAGCAGAGCTGGGCTGGACCTCACACCCATCGAACGGGGTAGGTGTGGCGGGGGGACGCTGCTGGAGCGGCTCTGCCTTGGGCGCTCAGCGGTGTTTGGAGTCTGTTAGTCTGCAGAAGAAACTCTGTTTTGGGTACATTTGGCAATCTCGTGTATATTTACCCCTAGAAAGAACTGCTTTGGGAAGTTGCCAGGTTGTCCTTAAGGCTGCGAGGGCTGAATCATTATTTCGGCATCTCTGCTGGTAACTTTGGGCAAATACCGTTTCACTTGCAGCTGGGATTTGTCCTGTTCCAGCTCAGACGGAGAAGCGGCCGTTCACAAAGGTGTTTGTCCTTGTGTGACGGTGTGGCTGGCGTCACATCTTGGCCTTCTCTGGCTCCTCTGGGCAGCCCAGCCCCGGCTGCCGCTGGGCTGTGGGGATGCCGGGCAGATGTCCCTTCCTGGGGATGGAAAATGCAAGGCGCACACGGCAGATGAAGCGGTGGCTTCTGAGCAGTCGATGGCCCAGTCCCAGTCAGGTTTTGTTTTGGAGGGTGCCCTCTTTCTGGTTGTGTCTCCCTGTTTGCAAAGAGCTCTGGTGCTGGGTGGTCTGGCAGCACCGCTGTGTTCCTGTGGCTCTGGTTTTGGAGGGCTGAGGACGTTTGGTGCCTGCGATGTGGGCTGTAGGTGGGGAGCAGGGGTGGTGATATTTATACCGCTCCGCTGGCTCGTGGCAGCTCCAGCGCTGTTACAGCCCTTTGTGTTCTTTCCCAGTGGGAGGAAATCAGCGGCGTGGATGAGAACTACAAACCGATCCGCACGTACCAGGTCTGCAACGTGATGGAGCCCAACCAGAACAACTGGCTGCAGACGGGCTGGATCGCGCGGCGCGACGGCCAGAGGATCTTCATCGAGCTGAAGTTCACCCTGCGGGACTGCAACAGCATCCCCGGCGTGACGGGCACCTGCAAGGAGACGTTCAACCTCTACTACGTCGAGTCCGACGCCGACCTGGGCCGCAGCGTCCGCGAGAGCAAGCACACCAAGATCGACACCATCGCGGCCGACGAGAGCTTCACGCAGGGGGACCTGGGCGAGCGCAAGATGAAGCTGAACACGGAGCTGAGGGAGATCGGGCACCTGAGCAAGAGGGGCTTCCACCTGGGCTTCCAGGACGTGGGCGCCTGCGTGGCGCTGGTCTCGGTGCGGGTCTATTACAAGAAGTGCCTGGCCACCCTGCAGAACCTGGCCGTCTTCCCGGACACGGTGGCGGAGGCGGCCTTCGCCACTTTGGTGGAAGTGAAGGGCACC
>NW_010187644.1:9413-9694 GCF_000695765.1 Mesitornis unicolor | reverse complement strand
GGGATGCAGAGGTAACGGCGGCGTCCTCGGGCAGGGTTGTCCATGCCAAGCTGCTCCGGTCTCCCTGGGCACGGCTCAGATGTGTGGAGTTGCCCTGAGCAGTGTGATTGATTTAGCTGATTGCAGCTCCCCCGTTAGCAGCCAGACCTGAATTTGGGGGTGGTATTTGGGTAAATGGGGCACATTGCGGTGGCTGCTCTGCAGCACGGTGTTGGCTGGGCAGTGGTGCCAAAGCTCCGAGTACCGTCAGGCATTTCCCACAGCCGTATCTGTGGCTGTGG
>NW_010187644.1:0-9376 GCF_000695765.1 Mesitornis unicolor | reverse complement strand
CGAGTACCGCGACGCATTCCCCCCAGCCGTATCTGTGGCTGTGGAATGGCTCTAGAACGTTCGTATCCCCGTTGTCGTGCCTTAGACACAACTTAGGAATTTGGCTTTACAGCTCGTGAGTTTATGGGTAATGACAGCTGTGAAAATGGATGTAACCCCTGCCTGAGCAGGAACGGCTCTGAGGGACCTGGTGCTGTCACCGCTGCCATCTCGATAGCAAAGACAGGCGAGAGCTCGGTGTGGGTCAGCCCTGGATGGGGGTCCCCGCTGCCGTGCATCCCCTCTGTGTGAGCCCCTGCAAGGAGAGAGGGGCTGGGCTGACGGCACCCCCTGCCCCAGGCCATGGCCAGGCCCTCATCCCAGCTCAGGGTGATCTGCATTGGGTCAGGGGCAATGGGAGCCAGTGGCGTCCCCGTGAGTGGGGGCTGCCCTGGGGCGGGTTCCTGCGACCACCGGCACCGGGGGTGTTCTCAGGAAGGTGTTGCTGGTTGTTGGTTGTGAACTGGGCTGCCCTCTTACCAAAGCTCCTCGGGCAGAGGCAGCACTCCGCCGGTGGCACACATGGGGTTTTCCGTCAGCAGGATGCACCTGAAAAGACCCTTTGCTGCTCTCACCCCCCATCCAGGCGATACCTGGGACCCGCGCCCTGCCGCCTCCCTGAATCAACCCCATAGGGTGCAGCTCCCCGTGCTGGAGGTGTGCGGTGCGGTGGGGGAGCCCAAAATCGGCTCTGTCCCTCAGGAGCCGCTGGAGCATTTCAGGTTGAAGCTGTGCCACCCCAGGAGGTGGGCACCTTCCAGCGCCCGGTCCTGGCTCGCGTGGTGCCCTCCTTGAGACCTTGTTAAAGCCGTGGGATTGAAACCTCAGCGCTGCTCGTTGCTTCAGTGGCTACGTGGCAGCTCGCCATGCTTTCCCCATCTGTTTGGAGTGGGGATTTACATAGCGAGTCCCAGAAGGCTTTTGCTAATGTTTCAGGTTTCTCTGTGTTGAGTTTAAATAATTCATATCCTCCAAGGAAAAATATTTGAAGTAATTTAATGGACGTAATTAAGTTTTTCCCCCTCTCACAGAAAGCAGGTCATTAGTCACTCTCTGTGGAGCTGCGTCTGATGTCTGGTCAAATATCAGAAAATAGTTTGTAAGGGTGGAAAGTTTTTGGTGTGGGTTTTTTAGAGCCCCGCATTAGCATAGCACCAAGTGAATAACTTTAGAAGAATTCCGATGAAAGCGTCCAGGGCTGCGGAAGTTTTCCAACAAGGACAAAAGCCCTCGAGCTGGAGGCAGGTAAATACGGGGGAGTCTGGGGACGTCGGAGCAGCGAATGCGGCTCCATTGCCGTGTCCCATGGTCGTGGCTTTGCAGGGCTGAGCCTGCTGGGTCCTTCTTGGCCCTGAGGCTTCCTGGCTCTGTCACAGGTCTGGAAACCAGGAGAGGCTGGACCCAAGTTCATTCAAGGGCTGGCAGATTTGGGGAGCAGGGACCCCCGGGGCTGCCCCCTGGTGCAGGGGAGGGTGGGGGCGCTCCAGGCTCCCTTGGGCGCTGATTCACAGCTCCTGGTGCTCTCCCTTATCCTTCGATCTCCTCCAGGGCCTTTCTGCCTGCGCTGTGGGACGTGCTGGTGTCCCAAATCAGTCACACGTTGGCCCCATGTCTGGTGATCCCGTGGGACCTGGGGCTCATTTCCCACCGGACTGGTGGAGCCGTTTGCAGTCAGTCACCAGGCTGGTCCCTTGTAACCGTGATTTAAGTGCTGAACTCACCCCATGAGAGAGAACACTTGTGTCTTGCACTGAAATTAGGGAGATGAATAAAGACCATTAGGGTTTACAGCACTGCCAATTACAGCTGGAGAAAGCCCGGCCTCTCCCCGTCCCTCATCCCGCGGGCAGCACTGCCCTGACAGCCCCCTCGCTCCCGGCGTCGCTGAGGGATCGTTTTGGGATCGCTGAGACGCAGCCTCCGGGGTGGAACCGAGCAGCCTCGGCATCTGCTCAGCGTCTGCTCCGGCACGCGAGGTGCTGTCGCTGTGGATGCATTTCGGCTGCTCCTCCTGTCTGATCTACGTCTGTAGCAGCTGCTGCTCTGCTCTCATCTTAGGGCCCATTTCCAGCAGACGCACGGCGGGCGTGTGAGACATCGCGGTGATGATCCCCATCCATCCCTGTTTGGTTCCCTGAAGCCTTCCCAGCATTGGTGTCCCTTTACCATTAATTTTACCGGGCGTGAGTTTTGTGCCATTTACTTTGTGGTGCGTGGCAATAACTCTGTGTCGGTGGAACCGCCATGTGGAGGATCGGCCTGACGTCTGCCGGGAAGTTGCCTCTTTCTGCTTCATTTTCTCCACCCAGTCCCTTGTAATATCTGCAAGGAGAATTTCAACAAAGCCCAAGGTTAATATTTACCAGCCAGATTTGCTGCAAATGAGACAATTTCAACCAGACGCTGAATTAATGTGATGGAGACCAGTTTCCTAAAATAGCTGCCAGAGGCTCTTTGACCGAGGCGTAAATTAGTGCAGGAGCTCAGTTTCCGTCTCAATTTATTTCCCTCCAGGTCTGACAGCTCTGCTGTCGTGCAGGGGAAGGTCCTGGTGCTCTGCTCCCCTCACCAGCATCGCCCGGCACCGCGCTCGTTACGGTAGATGATGGTCTAATTAGCGGGCTGCATCCTGTGCCTATGTAGGGATGACGCCACTGAAACCGGTTTAGGGATGAAATAGTTCCTAGTGCTTTGTCAGGACTCGGAAACGTGCTGTGAAGTGAGTTTGGTGTGGGAGGGAGGGTTTTGGCCAGGGTTTGGGGTTTCCCTCCCCATCTGGAGCATCCTCAGCCCGTGCAGGGCTCATCCTCACAGCTCCTGCGGGAAGGATTTCGGGCTTTGCAGGTGAACTGGCGCTGGAAACCTGGGGAGGAGATGAGGCACAAGGCGGTGCTAATTAGGAGGAAGGGGTCTTTGCTAACGGTGATTGCTCGTGGTATAGAATGGAACGCGCATCTGATGCTGCGGTAGCGGGGAGCGGCTCCCGTGCTCGCATCTGATGCTGGGGTAGTGGGGGGCGGCTCCCGTGATCGGCTGTGGGGCCCGTGGGTCTGCTGGAAGATTCAGGGCACGGGGCTGCCAATGCGCTCCGCTCGTCAGGCCAGAGTGTTATTAATGGCTGTAATTGCCTGATGAATCTAGCGCTGTGTGTAGCATAATTGCACTTTATGGCAGCTCTATAATTGTTGCTGTTAATGAGGAGACAAGATCGGTGACAGCACGGCCGGGGTTCAGATGTGGCGTCCGTTGTTGCTCTTTTCCCGCCCCATTTCCAGCCCCTCCATCCTGGTCACTCCACACCAAATCGTGCCCGTGGGGGGCAGCCGCCCGCCCCATCCCCTCCTGCCTCTGCAGCCGGGGCGTCCGGGAGCCGCGGTTTTCCCGGGGTTGGCTCTGTCGGTGTTTTTCCTCCTGCCTTTGCTGCTGCCCGTCCTGGTGCTCCCCTCGCCTGGCGCCCATCGCCCTTGCGGTCACTCGAGCGTTCGACTTCTTGTCCCGGCGCCGGCGCGCGGTGAGGACGTGTCCCCCGTGGCAGAGTGTGCCTGGCTACAGGTATCTCGGGAAAGTCAACGTTATCCTTGCTGCGGTGGCTTCTGGAGCAGTGCAGGGACAAAAGGAGAAGCGAAGCCTTTGAGGAGATCATCCTTGTGAACAAGGCTCGTGGACAAAACCACAGCGGTAAATACTGTGACACAGCGTGGTTTCCTCATTGCTTGAGGGCATTGCTTGGACACAAACTTGGTCAGGGTTTTGAGCAAATCTAAAGGAAGTTTTACTGTGAAAGAAAGTGGACTTGGATAAAAGAATTGATTTTTATTTTCCAAAGGGAAGTGCTGCAATAGGGAAAGTGCTTTTAAAAAGTCTTGGTGTGCAGTTGTACCTCCCCTTGCAGTGCTTGCCCTTTTGCTGCTGAGCACTGCAGGCTGCAGGTGAGGACAGAGACGGCTCTGGCGTGGGACCCGCTCGTGTTGTTCCCCTCCATGGGGCTCCCTCCATGGCTGCTGTGTGGGGCAGCCGCGTTTGTCTGTGTCCCCCTCAGGGGGTGCAGCCCCCGGTGGGGCAGGGGCAGAGGGGGCAGTGCCAGGGCCCCAGGATGCTGTGGCAGAGCCGCCTCGGACGGTCCCTGCATCGGGAGCTGCTGGTGCATGGGCTGGGGGTGCTGGGGGTCACTACAGCCTCCTTAGATGGAAAATAAATACTTCAATTGGAAGTGAAAGAAACTTAGAATAATTAATTACAGTACTTTGTAATTTAGTGCACAGAAACCTCCTGAAGCCTAAGGTCTGGCTTTTCTGTTTAAATACAAAAAAAGGAGATGGATCCAAATATGCTTGGGGGTTTGGATTTGTTTCATCTTTTATACATTAGCTTACAAACCTGAGTGTGCTTCAGGAGTTTATTTCATCTCCTGACTGGCGCTGGAGAGCTGTGCATAACAAGTTTGCTTTTCCTCCCGGGGTTCTGTAAGTTGCACAGAGCACCAGGTTTTCCTTTCATCACTGGCGTCCCGCACCGGTGCTGCACCGGGGCTGATGGGTGGGTTTGGCAGCGCCGTGTGGGGTGGGAAACGGGGTCTGCGCAGCGAGGGGGCTGCGGGGTCACCCCGTGGCTGAAGGGGCAATCGCTGGGTACATGGGTACATGGGTCTCCTCTCCAAATTTCAACATTGCCCCACCGGGGGTTGAGCAGGAGGTGGAGCCCCTCTGGGACCTGGGGGGCTCTGCTGGGGGCACCGAGACCCCCACGATGGCCGTGACCCCGCACGGTGAAGGCTGCTTTCCATCCATCGTGTGCATCAAACGCCCATGTGAAATACGCGTCCTCTTCGGTCCTTTGTTTTGGAGTAATGATCAAGCTTGGAGGTATTTATTATTCGGGATCGCGTGTTATACTGCTGTTTTACAGCGTGTCTGAAATAATTATGGCTGGGGAAACAGCGGCAGAGCCAGACACAAATTACTCCGTGACGCTTAATTTTGGAGCAAACCGCTCAGAGAATGATGAGCACCACAGTTGGTTTGCGGGATTCTCGTCAGGATCCCCGGCTGCAGGGGGTTATTGCTGGTGATTGCGTGGAAACAGGGGGCTGAGGGGGTTTTGGGGGGGGATCAGCACTTGGCAGGAGCGGGGCGCGCTGGGGACGCAGTCACTCAGCCCTGGTTTGGGATTTGCATCTGGGAGCTGGAGGGGACCACAGTGAATTGCGGTTGGCTCCGTGACGGCCTCCTTGGTGTCCTTGAGGAAAAGCCCTGCACGTTATTTTGGATATCCATTATTTTGGATATTTCAAGACAGCCTTGCTAACATTCCTGGACATTTAATTTTCCTCTGGATTAAAATCACGGGATTCAATTTCAGCTGTTAAGAGCTCATTGTTGGAGATGCGCAGAGATCTGCCCTCTGGACATAGGTTTTCATTTCAGCGCTCTTCAAATTATTTAACCAGGGCAGAAATTACAGAGTGGTGTTGTCCCAGAGGTTTTGGAAGCGTGCTGGGTTGCAGGCTGCTGAGAAGCTCTATTGAAAACCCGTTATTCAAAGGGAAGCGTGTGGGAGAGGAGCTGCCCCTGCATTCGCAGCCCAAAATCGCGCCCTGCGGGCGAGGCACCTCCCCGTTACTGAGGACATTGGTGGACACGGCTCTGTCACCCCAAAACGTCGTTCTGTGCCCCCAGCCCATCCTTTGGGAGGGCTCTTTGCTGGTCCGCGCTGGTTCTCGCTGGTGCTCGTTGCCCCGTTGTCCTTCCTACGCGGTGTTTTTGTGGATGCCTGCACCAGCGGAGAAGATTAACACAAGTTTAAAGCAGATGAACTTTGTCAAATACAATTTCACGACAAAAAAAACGGAAGGGAATTGATTTTGGAAGACAACCGAGTCGTGGTGTTAATTATAAATGACTGTATGGGCGTTTTGGGTGAAACTGCAGGCGTTATTGATCGGGGCTGGCGCGCACGTGGCTCTTCCGCTGTCTGCAGCTCAGCAGCACGGGGACCTGCGGTGTCGCGGGCGCAGGCAGCGTCCTGCGTGGGTTTTCCTTCCTTCGAGGACATCTGCAATGTTTGCGGGTCAGCAAGCTGACCTGGGACGGTTTGGGTAGGAAAAACGGGCAGAACCCATCAAAAGCATCAAATGCTGAGGGTGTCAACAGACCCTGGATGAAGAGGATGGCGCCAGGCACAGGAGGGGCGAGCGTGGCTGCGAGGGCATCGCAGGGATGGCCATCGCCTTCGCGGCCAGAGGGGTTGATCCGGTGGTGCCGGTGCAGCCACCCCACGGCTGTGGTCCTCACCCGACACTGATGTCCCTGTGTCCATCCCTTCCCTGTGGCAGGGCTGCTGCTGGAGCCCTTTTGGCCACTTCCAGGCCCCTTTTGGCCACTTCCAGGCCCCTTTTGGCCACTGCTGCCCCCTTTGGCCGCTGCCCTGGGCTGGGTGCTGTGCCTTGGCACCGTTGCTCTCAACAGGAACGCGTGCACACACATCTCTTCCAGCTCTGGAGATGGGCAGGAGGGATGTTCTGGTGGGTTTTGCCTGATTTCTGTATTAACATTAACATGAAGTTGTCTGGGTTAAGTAGCTTTATTCCTAAATCCGTGTTATGAAGGAATTTCAGCCTGGTGTTTAATCTTCCATCTCTGCTCGTTCTCTTGATATTTTATGCTAAGCTTCAGTGTTTGCTTGGGTCTGGGCCACTTCCTCTCTGCAAAGTGATGAGCGCTTTTTAATTAAAGACTCGTGCGCTGCAGGAAATGGGTTTTTGGTTTTGCTGGGCCCTGCGCTGTGTCGGGGGCAGTGTCACTGGATGCTCCTGTGCCTCTGCTCACATTTCCTCATTGAACCCCACCGCAGGGTTTACAGGATGGGCCCAATGGATCAGCACCGTGTGCGATGCAGGGAGGTCACACTGGGATGTGATGTCTGGGGTTCGGTCTTCGCTCTCACTTGATTAAAAACCCGTTTATTTTCATGGTACATGCATTGCAGAGGGAAGCTGTGGCTCCTAGGGGTCAGTCCTGTCCTTGGCTGTCGTCAGTGCCCTGGCTGCCCCCCAGGACCTGGCCCTGTCTGTGGTCAGTGACTCTGTGGTTGTGCTGTCCCGCGTTCAGTGTGGCTGAGGTTTCCGAAGGACAACAAGGGTTAACTCGGCTGTTGGAGGCAGCCGACTGGTGCAGGGATGGGTTTGAGAGGTGCCCGGTGTAAAAGGCTGCTGACCAGCTGGTAAACACTGCCAGGGTGATTAATAACTTCATTTTGCTGCTGCAGGCAAAGTCTCGGCCATGCTTCACTCGAACAGCGGCCGCCGTCAACCCTGGAGCCGCGTCCTGCAGCCGGGTTGTGCTGGGTGCGCACAGCTCGTCCTCCTTGTCGCTGCTCGTTCATTAATGAGGTGAAGCTGCTCAAACCCTGATGCCTTTTGCTGGTTAATTAGGGTTTCAGCCATTTTAAACCCAAAACGTGTACGTTTGGCTCGCCACTGCTTAGGAAGTGAGATCCTCGCTGGGGAAGGAGCAGCTTCAGCATCCTTAGCGCTGTGACTCGAGGGCGGTGTCTGTCTGTTGGAGGTCGTTGTCTGCCTGTCAGCAGCTTCTCTTTGGCTTGAGCCCACACCAGTTGGGAAGCGGCCGCTTCCACTCCAGACACAAGGGAGTCTCTCCTCGTTACTTGGGCACGGCCGGACTGAGCTCGAGGGCCCAAATCCGCTGCGTTCTGCTGGGCTGGGGGGGTAGGGATTTTGGGCAGCTCCTGGGAGGCTGCATCCATTCTGTATGAGAACCAGAAGTGCCCAGCGCTGCCGGTGGCTCCATCGTGTGCTGGCGGCCGGGGCGAAGGGACCGGGGAGGTGCAGACCCCGGCGCTGCCATCCCCCCTGTTACTGCGGGCACTGAATTTCCAAAACCAGAAGAAATCACCCCTCCAAAAGCTCGCAGCTCTCAGCATCCCTGGGATGGGTCCTCCAGAGCCGTGTCCTCAGATCGCAGCTGTGGCTGCCAGCTTTACATCGCACTGAAAATTAATGAAGCGGGGTGCGCCGGAATAACCTGCTTTAAAAGGAACAGTCTCAGCAGCCAGCTCCTTAAAAATGATAAGAGAGGGGACCGCGTTAGAGGAGCGGCTCATCGAGGAACTTTACAAGTGATAAGGTTTAAATATTCAGGGAGCTGATGGAGGGAGCGACAGCAGCACCGCACCAGGAGGAGGAGGGAGCCAGGCAAAGCTCGAGCACTTCTGCATGGCTGGGAACGTGGCCGAGAGACCCCAGCCCTCGGGGGTCACCCAGTCTGGGCAGGGGTGCGTCCTCTGCAGGCTGCTCCCTCCTCGGGTGTTTCGGGGTCAACTCAAAGCTGTTGTGCAGTGCTTTGTGGGGTTTTGCAGCCTCTTTTGCTGTTTGTGTGAGGTAATGCGTCTTTGATGCAGGGCTGGGTGTCCTGCTCGGGGCGTTGTGTGCTGCTGGTAGGAAAGATCAGGCACATCCTTGGCCAGCAGGTGGTCTGTGTACCAAAGGTGCTTGTAAAAGCATCAGGGAACCCTGTGCATGACCTACAAAAGCGAATTTAAGCTGCTGTTACTCCAGCGCACGCCTCTGCTGCACAACGCGCAGGGATGAAGCCAGGGCCAATGTTTTGTGTAGGAATCTATGGGGAAATGCAGCCATCAGCCGTAGCCCCGTCCGTCGTGCGGTGTTCTTCCCGTAATGCCCTCTCTCTCCTTTCAGCCTGCCTGCCTGGGTTTTACAAGCTCTCCGCCCGCCTCCCTCTCTGCTCTCCTTGCCCTGCGCACAGCTTCGCGCATGAGGAAGCCTCCACCTTCTGCTTGTGCCAGAAGAACTACTCCCGGTCGCCGTCGGACCCGCCATCTGCCTCCTGCACACGTACGTCCCGCTGGAGCGCCGGCCCTTCGCGGAGCCAGGGCGCGGGGATGGGATGTGGGTGCTGCACAGCCAGGCGCTGGTGAGGGCCGTGACCCCCCCAGCCTGGGGGTCCTGGCTGCCCTGTGGTGAGGAGGGGACAGAGGGGCCATCCCTGTGGGCGCAGCTGGAGGCCGAGGCTGCGATCTGGCAGACAGACGTGTGGTGGGGCTTGCAGACTCCCCAGTAAAACTAGGGCACAATACACCTCACAGATTTTAATTAAATGGCCTCTAGTTAATTGGATAGGACCCCAGCTACCGCAGTGATGGATGCTGTGGCGCTGGCTGCAGAACCCCTCCCATGCTGCGAGGCCGAGCGGGGCTGTGGGGGCCCTCACTGCCGAACCTCAGGGAGGCACTGGGTCTGGCCGGGTGCTTCTTGTGCCGTGAGCTGTGTCCTGCTGCGTGCAGTGTCCCTGTGCAGGGATCC
>NW_010187643.1:103472-111541 GCF_000695765.1 Mesitornis unicolor | reverse complement strand
CCCCCCCATCATCTCTCCCACATCACCCCAGACCTGCCCTTGGCTCTCAGTATCTCTCTGTCCTCCTTACTTCCTTAAGGTCCCCCTGTCATCACTTCAGCACCCTCCGTTTTGACCCAGATTCCCCAGCATCACCTCACCCTGTCCCTCGGACCCTACCCCAGCATTCCTGTCCTGCCCTGAGCATCTCTGACACCCCCTGCATCCCCCATGCTGCCCCCAAGCATCATCTGCATCTCCCCATATTGCTTTCAAGCATCCCCCTGCTTCCCCCCACCCTACCCCTGAGCATCCCCTCAGCACCCTCTGGGTGTCCCCTAGTGCCCATGGGGCAGCATAATTTCTGAGGATGCTGCACAGAAACCTCCTGGGTGCCTTTGTGCTGGCGTGGTGGTCAGTGCAGCCTGAGTGTGGCCATGGTGCATGTCCTGGCCATGGCCCTGGCCGTGTCACAGATCTGACCCGGCCACCATGCCCTGCTGGGGCTCCTGGCCATGCCTTGCTGCTGGGGACCTCAAATCCCTCCAACTCCCCTGGGTGAGCTCCTGTGTGGGCATGTGGGAAGGAGTCAGGGAAGAAGGGAGAGATTTGGTGCTCCCTGTTGGGGGGATCAAGCTTACTGGCTGAGTTTGCTGAGTGGGAGAGGAGCAGAAACTGGAACACAAGGATCCAGATATCAAGCCTGGACACAGGGACTGCGGTGGTTCCCCTGCCGGCCACCCCGGGGTGATGCCCTTGCCAGGTTTTGGGACGAAGGAGGCCAAGGCCTCCCTGCTTGCCCCAGGGGCCTGAGGTTGCTGCAGTGTCCTGGCGTGACAAAGAGGCACCCATCCGCGCTGGGTGCACGGGGATCACACAAAGCCTGGCCCCAGCATCCAGTCACCTGCTTGCCACTGCCCTGTCTTCCTCCCCTCCTTTCCTTTCATTCTTAGCTTCTTACCCTGAGGTTGTGAGTCTGATTCCACTACCACTGCTCAAACCATGTGAGCTTTGACTTGCTCCAGGTTGCTATGTTGCAGAAATCCCAATTTGAGGGCTAAATCCCCGAGAGGTCGTGGCTGTGCCCAGCACAATGGGTGTCAGTAGTTGAATTTCTCAGCCTGCCGTGAAGCTGCGCTGTTATCTCTCTCAGGATGCCACGTCTGCGTGCGATTGCTTAAATCCCGTCATGGTCCTTAAAATTGTCATTGAAAACAAATACTGTGAATTGCAAAGAAAGGAACCGGCTGCATAAAATCCTTCCTATTTATATAAAAACGTGCAAAAAAGCTGTTGTTTCCACAAGTTGGCCTTTGTTCAGATGTTTTTGCAAACGTAATTCAGATAAACACTTCCAAGTAATAACAAACTTTAAAGATAAGAATGAAGCTCAGCAGTGACTCATTTGAACAGGCTTCCGCTACACACAGCCTCAGCCACCCCATAGCCCCTGGAAAGACTTTAGATCCAGAATATAACAAAATGCAAAGCCTCTGAGCTCCTGAGCTTGGGCTGTGGTAGGGATGAATAATATCACAGTACCAAGTGGAGTTTACAAGGGATTTTGGTGACACATCCTTGATCCTTTATTAATACCACCCAAATATTTCATGAACAACAAACAGTGCAGTCTCTTTCAGGAAAAAAGTGCTTGCTGCACCAGCTTTCTGCACGATGAGGATGTGAATCCCTGCTGTGATGGTTATTTGATGGGGTGGAATATAATAAAATGTCCCTGACAGCTTTGCTAAGGCAGGCAACAGCTTTGGCTTTCTTGCATGAGCAGCCCTCCAGACCCACGCACCTCGGTGCTCAGGACAGGGGGAGATGAGCGCTGTGAACCCTGTCTACAAGTTCAAGCAGGAGATTCTCCTTTTTTTTGGAGAGACTGGGAAATTGTGGCTCTTTTTTCTTTGCTTTCAGAACTTGTGACATTAATTTCCAATCTTTTAAGCAATCTTGTGGGCAGCTCCTTCTTTAAATGAAAGCCAAGAGCCTAACGTGGACGGGAAGCTAGGAGCTTTGGAAAACAGCCACCAGCTTTTTGCTGAAGTGGTGGAGGCTGGCGAGAAGGGTGTGAAGCTGTGGCTATGGGGGGGCAGAGGAAGCCAAAGCCAACACGGGGCTCAGGAGAGTTTCTAGTGTGAAGCTGGTGGCACATCTGGAGGGATGAGGAGGACACATCTGGGGAGGATGCTGACAGCTTGCCCAGGGACGATGCTGAGGGCACAGCTGGGGAGGATGCCCACCTGCAGCACACAGGGAGTGGGAGCAGCCGGGATGTCCATCCCTGGGGACCGTTGTTCTTTTTGTTTCCTGCGATGTGCACGGTTACCGTTTCCCTGTTCTAATGTGCCGATTTGATGAAGGGGTGGGGGAGCGTTCAGCCTTGCAAATGATCGTTAATGCCAGTTGTGTGTTTGCACTTGGGGGATTATGTTAATCATGCTACAAATGATGCTTTGAGTCATGTCTGGAGGTTAATTAACATGCCTTTCTTCTCTTAAGAGGGCCTTCATGTCTGCTTAGAGTTGCTGGCTTTCTTCTGCTTCCTTTCATAATTACTTTGCAGCTCTCTAATATCATGGGCACCTTTAATTTAACCCTGTCGGTGCTCAGGCTGCTGGGGCTTTGCACCGTGCTCAGCATCATGATGGTGATTTGATGGGGTGGAATATAATAAAACACCTCGTACTCCTGGAGGTGTTGTGGCCAGGCTGTCTCATGCAGGCACAGATGGAAACTGGAGAGGGTCTGGCTGGAGCCAGGTGAGGAGAGAGGATGGTGGCCAGGGGCCGCAGCCAATTTTTGAGCAGGGCCCTTACATGGACAATTAATAGAAAGGAAGATCCATTGTGGGAAGATTTAAGAGCTGTGAGGGCTGGAGAGGGGCATCCTGAGGATGCAGGCACTGTGGGCAGAGGGAAGTGTTCTTGGGAGCCCAATTGGTAGAGCTGGGAAAAACAGGTGAGCTTTTGAGCTCTGAGCTGCTTCATTGCATCTTACTACTTTTCTTTTTTCTTTGGTGCTTGATCACTGTGTGTGCGTGCAAAATAGTGCTTTATCTTGAGCTAATCTATTTTCTCTTTCAGTGAGAGCATTTGGCTCATGGGTTCCTGTCTCAATGCTGCACTTCGGAAGCGAGTGCTGCTTCATTTGAAATTTCTATTTTTATTTTTCCAGATAGTCTCCAATTATTTTCAGGCTTTGCCAAGCATGTAATCTAAAAGAACAAAGAAGCTGATCAGCCCATGGTATCCAGGCTAAACCCACATGGACCATTTGCCTATGAAACCAATGATGCCCTGCTGGAGCAGAGCACGAAATAACCTGTTCAGGACAAGGAGGAAGGCTTTGCACGGCCCCAGGAGTTCCCCAAGTGGGTCCTTCCTGGGTTTTGCCCATAGCAGGACTTGAAAAGATGCAGCAAAGCTTAGTGTAAACATACAGTAGACTTGCTTACCCTTTTATTAGAAAATGCTGAAAGGCTTCATAAACCTTCGTTGCCCGTTTCTTGCCGTGTCAGTTCAGCACTGGGTTCCTGATGTGATCTGAGGTTTCCCTGTTAGTGTCAGATTTGTGGACCTATGCAGCAGCCCCGTTCCCAGTGAAAAAGCATGGGGGGTGCACATGGAGATGGGAAGATATTTGGAAAATCTGTCACACCTCTTCTAGCACGGGCTCTGGGACAAGGGAGAGCTGAGTGTTTTGGCAGTCCCTGGCTTGCAGTGTGACCCAAGCAGGAGCCATGTGTGAGACTGGCTCTTGGGCAGAGTCTGCTCTACCTCCAGAGCTGCGTATCAGGCCAGTGTGTTAATTTGGGATTATCAGGAAATCAACATTTAGCTCCTCATCCTAAGAACTTCCCGAGAGAGCAGATCCTTGCTGCTTACTCTGTCTACCAGTCAGTTGGATTTTTATTTGCACTTGCACAACCTTGGCAACAGGTGCAAGTACTCAGCAATTCTTGAAATCACGGTCTTCCTCTTTATGCATACTACCTTGCAGCAGACTTTATCTCCTTTCATTAGCCACACAGAGTTTTTTGACCTACATTAACAGAACAGAAAATACCTGGTGCTGGGGATATCTGTAGTTCCTGGGCTCTGACCCCATGCTTCAATGCCTGAGTAGCAAATCACGACCAGGGCTCACTGACCAGTGACCTGCTAACCACCGAGCTGGGTTGAAATGGGTGCTGAGACAGCACCAAGCTTATGGGTGGGCTGTGGAAGGTCAAGTGGATTGAAAATACAGACAGGCTGCCCTTGGGAGCAGCGAGTCCTACTCCCTTTGGGCTCCTCTCCACTGGCTTTGTGAGGAGAAGCCAGATGGGAGAGCTCTGTGACCAGCGAGGCTTTCACCGGCCCAGGACGATGAGCCCAGCTCTGCCACCAGCACTGGGAAAGGGCTTATCCCAAGGAAGAATAATCACAGAGTGCAGGTAGGAAGGTCTGATCTGGTACCCAGCACAGCACACTGCTTGCTGCCTAATTAAAATTTCATTAAGTTGGTTCACATCCCTTGATGGAGGTCACAGGCACACCATTGATGTGCTAATGTCTTACTTTTTCCCTTTTTTTTTTCCTCTTTCACCACTATCCATCATCCTCTTAGATAAAGCAGTGCCATTAGGAACTCCTTTCCAGCGTCCCCAGATGCAACAGCACTGAAAGAACGACAGCCATAATTCATCAGACATATTATCTGTCTTATTTTCTCCCTAATTAAAAAAATGCCTTTTCCCCCCCTTGAATCAGTTTGGGCATTAACCCCTTTGGTGTTTGTGTTGGATATCCTGATTGGTTTGAAAGTGGGAAAGTTACCTGGAAGGCCAGGACTGTCCGAGCTGTGTCTGGGGGCAAGTTGCTGAATTTTGTGCATGAGCAGCTAAATTTGGGCTGGGGAGAGGTATCCCACTGTACGTGCTGTGGTGTGGGCAGGTCCCTGTCAACCAAATCCTTCATTTGAAGGAAAAGAAATGGGGACTGGAGCATCATTGCATCCTCTGTATCCCTGTGCCCCAGGGACTCTCGGACATCAGCCACCTCCTTGGCAGCGTTGTGCCTGGGGCTCTGTGTTACTGCCAGGCTGGTTTGTCCCATTCCCACTGGAGGACACTGGGCACCTCCCAGTGCTGCTGGGCAGGGAATAGCAGCTGCATGGGAGCAGGATGGAGAGGGAAGATCAAATAGGAAGGAGAAAGCTCTCAGATGGCTGCGAAAGGAAGGTAATTGCCGGGGAGGAGAAGACGAGGACGTGCAGGATCCTCTTCCTGGCCATCGCTTTAATGCCGACCAGATGGCGGATGTTTGTTTCTGTGACTTATGTGGGGGAAATACGAACAAGCTGTGAGGCTCGATCCACCCACCCCTGCGCACGCAGCGTCTCCTGCAGAGGCAGGCGCCTCTCCTGTGCCCAGGTGGATATTCCTGGTTTTTACCAGGATCTCTTGTGCCTTTGCCCAAAGAGAAGGCACTGCTGTCTGGGGTGCAGGGCAGTCTTGTGCAGCATGGTGTGGATGAAAGCAGGGGTTTTAGGGTCCAGTGCAAAACTCACGGGAAGGTTTGTGAGGGACAAAGGATCCTGAGGCCACATGGTGCTGATGCCAGAGGCTCGTGGGGTGCAGGGACACGTAGAGACCCTGTCCAGCACTGGGGTGGAGAGAAGGTGGCTTTGCTGCTTCAGTGCCACTGCCGCCCCGCGGATAGATACCAGTCAGTATTTGCACTGATCCTTTCCAGGTGCTTTATTTGCCACCACAGGCGGTGGTGAGTGCTCCACCTCCACCAGGAGCTCAGCCAAGGGCATCATGAGCCACGCAGCAGAGCCAGGCCCAGCTGCCAACATCTGCATCATCTTCCCAGCATCAGCCCCTGGTGTGACCTCTTGCGTCCTTGCCAGCACTGCTGCAAATCCCAAACCCCAGGTCCCCACTCAGCACCTCCCATCCAGAACTGATTTACTTATTTAACAAGGTTAAAACCCCTGGTGTCTGCTTGGTTTCTGCCTTCCCATGTACCAGTTCAACCCCAAAACACCTTACCTAAATGATCATGGATGCTGATTTCAAAAGGTGGGTTAACTAAGGGTTTTTTGGTGGGTTTGGTTTTTCTTTGGAGGTTATTTTTAGACTTTCATTAGGGATATTAAGTGATTCTTCCCAGGACAGTCATTATGTGATGTTTTAATTTTAATTTTTTTGGTGAATGAAACGGCATCTTCAGCAGATTTATTGCTTGGTGAATGGCATAGCCATGGCAATTGTCAGACCTGTAAAATATTAAAATAATGGGTAGGGGATTGCTGTTAATCAGAATTTATTACGCTACATAAAGGCATATTTACAGTCCCACCAGGGGACTATTAATTTGTTTGGGGGATAAACAATTACTGTCCCTGGGAGTGGGAGCAGAAAATCTGACATGGTTTTATGTCTGTTCCCAGTGCGGCAGAGGCAGAACAGCTCACAGCCCCGGGGCTGCCACGCTCCCTGGGGGGTCTCCCCTGGCATGGACATGGGTCTGGGGTGCCCAGGG
The DNA here is from genome assembly GCF_000695765.1 of Mesitornis unicolor. Taxonomy (NCBI): domain Eukaryota; kingdom Metazoa; phylum Chordata; class Aves; order Mesitornithiformes; family Mesitornithidae; genus Mesitornis; species Mesitornis unicolor. The sequence goes on along the minus strand of NW_010187643.1, from coordinate 105,023 downwards.
AGAGGTGGCCCCCACCAGGCAGTGAGGTCCTGCTTCCCCCTGGCTGGTTTTGCAGCAGAAGCCATGCACTCTGCTGTGATGAATGGGCTTTTTCCTGCCCTGGCCTGAGCTGGGCTCTCACAGACGGCCTCGATGCATCACATTTGTTTCTCCCCCCATCTATTTTTGGGTTTCAGCCTTTGCATCCTGTTTCCTGCATCCTCTCCTTTCCACTCAAGATGCAACAGGCACAAACAGGAAGGAGAGAGGGAGGTGCTGCACAGTGGGAAGGAGAGGGCTTTTAGCTGCTACTGCTTGGTACCTTTGCTTCGTGGACTTCTTCAAACTTAAGGCTCGTTATTTTTCTTTGGAAGCATCTGTTTGATCTGCAGGTGCGATTCCAGTACAGGGCAGGAGCACTTCAGTTTAATTCCCAGCCAAGGCCCTGGAAAGGTTACAACAACAGCAAAATTTCTGCTTTACAAGAGCTTATCCAGTGTTTTGGCAGGTGATGCCAATGCGTTGTGGGAAAAGAGTTCACACCTTTTGTTCAAGCAGCTCTGGCCATTGCGTACCAGGACAATGTAGGAGGCAGACTCAGACCGCTGGCTTGCAGCAGGGTCTCTTGCAGTCTGTCCTGAACTGCCCTGTGCCTTTCTCTATTGCCACCTATTTTGGGGCACCAAGGCAAAACCGCTCAGCTGCATTACCCCTTCTGCCCCCAGAGCTGCACGAAGGCATTTGGTGGCTCAGCATCCCTGGCCCACATGGCACAATACAAACCTCACCACTTACTTGCATCCCCCACATGAATTTTAACACATTTATTCAAAATGAGACCTTAGTTCCCTTTGCCGAGGCCTGGTTGGATTTGGTAGTGTTTTGGTCATCACTGTGCACATCAGGGTGCTGCTGGCCCCAGGACCCCGCAGCCTTGGTGCTGCCTGTATGAACCCTGATGGCAGGACCGAACCAGACCCAGCTCTTCTTTCAGTGTAACACCCACCTGCACTCATCCTATTTGTGCCTTTTCTCTTGGTGCTACATCCTGAAAAATACATTTGCACCTTTCTGCGGGGACTAGCAGCCTGAGCAGCTCACAGGTTGTTTCCAGCAGGAGCTGAGAGTTTTTAGAGGATTTGTACTGCCATAATTAAGATGAACCTAGATCATTAAAAATAATATGCTCCACACAACAGAGGAGGAAGCCTGCTTCACAAGACCCCTTTCTGCTGAAAAATTCATCGCTCTAAATAATTAATGGTCCTCACGAAGTAGGATGGTTTGCATGTTGCCGGGTAGAAGGTGAAATGCAGAGTAATCTTATTTTCATGAGTCTGTATTTCCTCACCACGCTGCCGCCCTGGGAACAGGACCTGTGGCCACTTTCCCTGCGGGGCCCTGCAGCTGAAAGGTGTCAGTGTGATGGGGTCACCCATCCCACCCCAAACCCTGTGGGTGCTTCTTGGAGTATGAATGGGGCAAGGGGTTGGGGTTGTCCTAACCTCAGATCTTTTGCCCTGAAGCAGCACTTGTCTCTTTGGGTCTCAGTGGCTTGGAAGGTACCAGAGA
>NW_010187643.1:66402-103441 GCF_000695765.1 Mesitornis unicolor | reverse complement strand
TCGTCCCGGCAACCCACCCTCTCCATGTCTCCCGGTAGCTGTTTGCACTGCTGTGCCTTTTCCACTGTATGCCAGGAATTAATTTATTGCCAGGACGGTGTTTGCATTGCTTGTACGCTGTATAAATAGGCTATAAATAAGATGCTGATTTCTAATCACTGCACAGCACAGGGGAAGCGCTCGCACCAGGGTGTTAGGGTGGTGCCCGTGCTCCCATGGCCCGTCCCTCTCCAGCATGGCCCTTTTTGGAGCAGCAGCAGCTCCCAAGCAGGACCCTGCAGGCAGTGACTGTGCCACCATGGCACCGGCCAATCCAACTGCTAAAAAACACCCCCAGTTTTTTTGTAGATGTAGGGCCATGCGAGACCCTTGGGGCAGCTGCACTGGTGCCGGAGTGGATTTTTAGCTGCAGCCATCACAGGGTAAATCTCTCCTTCTCCTCCCCCTCCAGCCTGCCTGTGGCTCCTGCAGCATAACTTGCATTCAGCAGATTCTTTACTCCCGATTTGTAACCTCTTTGGTGAGAGGGGCCAAATGGAAACATATACTGGGTTTGTTCCTATAGTAACCGTGGTTGCCTAAAATCTCAAATATAGGGGGAAAAGTGAAAAAGGAAAATTGTGTATTTCTAACCAGAACCTCTCAGCAGGGCAAGAGGGCTGGTGGAGGTGGGACCTGAGCTCCTGATGGCAGCTCCCACACAGGTTATAAGGAAAATGGGGATGAGACCTGTCCTACAGCTGTACTGCTTTAGGAAGCCAAGACGCTGACATTACTGCAGGATGACTCACCAAAGCCAGGAGCATTTCGCAGAATTTGCTGTGAAATGCTGTGAAATGACAGGACTTGATGTGGCTGCCGCATCCTCGCGCTGATTGAAAGCTGCCTCAAGCTTGGTGCTGGAGGAGGAGGCACCCACAATGGGTCCCCTCATTGATCCCGGTCACACCGTGCCCATGGCTGGGCTGGCACATGTCCCCACTGGTATGGGGACCACCTCACTGCCGGTGCCATCCTGTTCGCAGAGATGGAACTGTCACCTGCGATGGGGACAGAAACTGCAACAGTGCTGCAATCAGGCACCCATACCCAAGGGCGAGCAGTTTTGCCTTAAATTAGTGCTTTTCCCAGTTTTAGATGCAGTTTGCATCTTAGGTCAAGAATATCAAATTGCAAAATGTGCCACCTGGAAAAAACACTGCTGGGTCTGCACTCCCATAGCCACCGGCATCCCAAAGCATCATCTCACAGCCTGAGCTGGGGTTGAGTAACAGCCCCAAATGACCCAGTTTTGTTGCAAAAGGGGCTAAATCAAAGAAACGGCCACTGCAGAGAAAGGCTGGTGGGGATGCTGGAGGTAAGTTGGGCTAGGAGCAGCCTGCTGTGTTGACACAGGATGGCTCAACAAAACCTCTGCAGCAGCAAGTTCCCCGCTGCGGAGCATCATTGGCAAAACACCTCCTAATTGCCAGGCTTGCAGGGCAGGCACCATCAGGAGATGGTTCAGCTCTCAGTGACACGCGTCACAGGCATCTAATGGCACTTGTATTAGTGACGTAGCCCTTCATGCATGTAATACATTTGCTATTACCACCATAGTCTGAATACTAATAACCCCTGGGACCAGGTGACAGGAGAACCGTGGGCTCAAGACTTAATGGTGTATTTGCGCAACAGAAGGTGGAAGGGAAAGGATGGGAGAAGCCACCCATAACATGGCCCCACTTCTCACTTCAAGACGGAAAATTCGTGGGGAGTTGTGGGGACAGTGGTGGGGGATCACCTTGCTGACATCCCTGTGTGTCCTTCTAGACGAGCGCCGTACTGTGTGCGGGTGGCTGTGCCCTGCTGGCCCTGAGCTCGCTGCTGGCCATCGTCGCTGTCCTGCTGCCCGGAGGAGCCTGCGAGAGGAGAGTCTGCACCCTGGCTGGCTACATGCAGACAGCATCAGGCAAGTGACGGGGACTTTACTCCTTGGGGTGGAAAGATGGAATTTCCCTAGGGTGCTGCCTGGCCATTCATGGCATCCTGGATCTCAGTAGCTTGAAACCCTAACCAGTGCTGGGAGAAAAGCGAGTGGCCCTTTACTTTAGCAATTCCACACTTATAAAATCTGCTTAAAATCTCCTCTGCCCAAATATGCAGGTCTGTGGCACAGAGCCTGGGCTGCAGGTCCCACTCGCTGCCCCCTGCAAGGGGGGCAGGGGGCCACGGTAAGCAGCAGAGACCAGGCTGCCTGCTGGCACAGTGTGGCTGCACCTCCTGGGGTCTGGCAGATGACTTCTGTGAGGTTTGCAGTTTTATCTGGGACATCTTTGTGGTTAAGCCTCTGGAGGGATTTCCCTCTTTGAGCTATAGCCCACCCTGTCTGGCATCTCCTCCTGGCCTCCCCAGGCAGCTTGCTTGATGATGCATTTGCTTATATTTCCATTACAACCGCTTATACTTCTGCCTTTGAGAAGTGCTAATGCAGAGGGGAAGAGGCAGGCAGCTGGAGAAGATCTGTCCCTGTCTTGTCCTCCCTGTGGAGGTACAGACACCATCCAGGACCAGTCTCCACTGTGGGGAGCCATGGCTCCGGGAGCTGAAGTGTTGGACTAAGCAACCCTGACTGGACACAAGCCACAGCGGGAGATTAAACTGCCCGCTCATGTCTGTGCCCGGGAATAAACTCCTTTCCTTGGAGAAATCCTTAGGGCCAGCCAGGCTTCGTTATCTGCCTGGCAGCATTCAAGCGGCTTTTGGGGGAAATCCTGTTACGCCCTCTCCTCACCAGGGCTCATCCCACGGGAGCCGATTTGGGAACAGATGGAGGGGCCTGGCCTGTTAGCCATGGCTGCTCCAGCTCAGCCAGGCTGCGGGTTGGCTCAGGCTGCTGCACACCCCCATGCCCCATTGCTAGTGACTGATGCATCACTTGGAGGCCATAATTTGGGGATTCCCATCATCCTCCTATGTTGGCTGCGGCCAACAGGTTCCCTGGGTGCAGGACAGAGGCTGGAGGAGCCCCATGCCAGGAGGTCTCAGCCCAGCCCGAGGATGGTGTGGGTCACTGGGAAGGGGCTCAGGGTGGCCTTGCAGATGGCCTCCTGTGCAGGAGAGACGTGGGATAGAAAGGGGTAACCCTGTATTACCTTTGCCCAGGGGTGGCACATCCCTGCTGCATATGGATCTGCAATGAGAGACAAGCGGGGGACAAAGCAAGGGATTAGGAAGAGTCTCTGGGAAGGCAACCAACTGTGGCAGATAAATACAAATGAGGCACTCTGAGGGGTTTTGGTAATATTGAACAGGCTGTAAATAAACTGTAAGCGCTAAGCGTTATTGACAAATGAAAATTTACTGGGTACGTTTGAGCAAGCTAATGGGTTGCTTTAAACCCTGGCAGTGCCTTGCTAAGCATTTTGTATTGCGCTTTTTAATTTTGGTTCGCTGTGGATTAATTCCCATTCAGAGCCAGGCAGCCCTGAGTCAACAGAATTAAATGGTTTAATGTATTTGGATTCAGAAATGCTGCCCCCTCCCATTTCTCTCCTTGTTCACCCCCTCCCCAGGAGGAAGCTCTTCATTAGAAATCAGCTGCAGCTGGGTGACAGTAAGAGAAACTCCTCCCCAAAATCACATTATCTCCTAGAGAAAAGCAGGGATTTTAGGGTGGATGAGTTTATATGGGAGAGAAGAAAAGCAGAGCAAGCCCATGAGGTTTGGTAGAGCAGCTTTCTAATGGGGGGGCAGTTCTGCCAGGGCAACCCCTGTAAAACCACCACGAGATGCTGGCAGAGCAATGGGAGAGAGAAAGGGGCTGTGATTCTTCCAAACCCCAGGTCTCCCTGGAGCACAGCAGGCCTCACAGGCACCTTCCCTCTGCTTGCACTGACACTTCCCTCTCCTGAAATCCAAATTTTGCCCCCATTTTCCCATCCCACACGAACAGCTCAAGGTATTTTGTGGACCACCAAAGGCACAAGGTTAATACCATAAAATACTGTCTCAGGCAATCTAATTTCCTCATAAAGGGCCAGATGCATTCAGCCAGGAGCATGAAACATGCCATAAAGTGCATGAGCAGAGGCACCGGCAGAGCCAGAATCAGCCCCACAGGCTCTGTGCTGTATCAGACAGGTGCCCCAAGCCACACTCACCTAAATCCAGGTGCAGAGGCCAAGCTGGACCAAACAAGACCCAATCCTGAGAGCAGCCCCACAGCAAGGGGCAGTCAGGCCCAAGCTATGGCTTTAACACTTTCCTGCTGTTATTTTAGAGAACCAAACCATGCCTCTTCCAGCCCCAGAAGGAAGGAAGATAGAAACCTCATGCAGATAGAACAGAGCATTAATTGCAGACAGAGACGTGCCATCTGGGTTCAGAGCTGGGCTAATTGCCACCATACGTTGAACACACAATTCCTGATGCCTGGCATCCGCCCCCTAGAAAAAAAAAAACAACACAGCCACACAAATGACAACAGGATGATCCCTAATGAAAGGGTAAATGAGCAGCAGAGCAGCAGGGAGAGGGGGAAGGATAAAAGACACAACATTTGCTCAGCTCTTCCACTGTACACACAAAGTCAGAACGGCCCACAAGAGATTAGAGATGAGGCTCACTGCCTAAGCATAGTACCAGCTCACTGAAGTTACATTTCTATGATAGCACCCCCCAGACCTACATAGCAGCACCTTCAAAGAGGTAAGAGTAGCCAAGCTGGCCCCATTTATGTGTGGGTCAGTGGGGGTGGGCCCCAGCCCCCAGCTGCAGCCCATTGCTGCTGATGGAGAGGGGCCCTGGGGCTAAGCCCAGGGAGGGCAAACGGGTGCACAGCTGAAATCCTGCCACAGTAGTTTTTCAGCAAAAGTCTCTTCAATGGCATTTTAAAAATAAGAGTTAATGCCAGGGAGAAATGCCTCTGGCTGTATGGGGCTGTAAGAGAAGGGCAGGGGATGCTCTTCAGGGCTGGCTGTGCCTGTACAACCTCTCCAGTGGTTTCCAAATGCTGTGCCATGGGCCTATGGTTTATGCTGGACATTATGGTTTATCTCTGCAAAGCTCTCACACCAGTTCGTGAGCAACTGCTGGAAGAAGCACAGGGCCATCACAGTGTCTCAGGCACCAGCTTCACCCAGGGGCACCCATTGGTGATGTCCTGGGGAGCCCCAAGGCCCCGCTCCGAGCTGTTGCAGCCCACGCAGTACCCAGCAGTGCAACCACATTACAGGATTGTCCTGGAGGATGGGGGTGCCAAGAGCCAAAGCAGCCTCATGTTTCCAGCATGGACCATGTCTGCTCCCTGGCTTAAACCCCACCAAACAGCAAATCCGGGCAGCTTTCTGCTTCTGGGGCTTGTGGGACTAAGGGAAGGATTATGGGTCTGCCATTGGATTAAGCCACTGGTGACCGCGCTCTGGCACCAAAGCGGATTGCATCCGCTTAGGAAAAGCAACGAATCTTCGTAGGCGGGCAGCAGGGACTAGCAGCTTCCCTCCACAGCTCCTTCTGCTACCCTGAAAACCTCAATAAAAAACAGAATTGTGTTGCTTTTTGGAAGCTTTTTACCATGCACTTTTCAGGCAAAGGGCTCTTTCTTTCCTGGCAAGTGGTGGCCGATCCATCTGTGTTAGTAACTGGGTGTACCCCCAGCCACCCCACAGCTGCTGATCCTTTCCCTGGTCCCCAAGATGTGCCTGCAAAGCAGCCTGGCAGGAGGAGGCTGCAGAGCTTTGCACCTTGGCGAGGGCACAGGCACAGTCGAGCGTGAGGGAAGCCTTTGGGGGGAGTTTTGCTTTCACCTCATGCTGCTCTCTGTCTCGTCCTACCAACATCAACTTGCTGCTCAAGACAAACCCAGTGCTGAGGGCAAATGATCCTGACCTGCCTGTGCCTTTCTAAGGCTCTTTTAGTTTCAAAGAGCAATTTCCCAGCATCGCTATGACAGAATCAGAACAGCCGTGAGACTGCAGCAAGACAGGCAGAAACCCCCAGTTACGCAATTCCCTTACTTAGCTGTGCTTTAATCCCAAGTTTCATGGCAGTCCTAAGAGCTCCTTCCTGCAAAATCTGATTGCACTCTGCGGCCAAGATCCCTCTTGCTGGCAGAAGCAGCATGGTGGCATTACAGAGATGGCCTCAGCTTTGGGTTAGTTAAGCAGCAAAGCAAAATTCAGGAGACCTTAAGCTTTTTGAAGTAGCTTGAGATTCCTTAAGCCACTGATCTTTGGGTAAGAACATATAAATGGGGAGAATTGTTCATCTGTAGATCAGAATGAATCTTTCAAATGCATCGCGTCCTAGGGACTGAAAAGCAACCCAGATTAAAATGGGCTGTGGGACGGGTGGGAGGTTTGCCCCAGCCTTGGGATGCAGGCATGTGCTGGGGGGCAGCACAGACACAGCAGGTCCCTGGCCATGGGGCTGTCCCAACGCCTGTCTCACAGCGGTATTTAGGAAAGCAGCGTGTGGTCCCTGCTCCCATTGTGCCTCCCATCCCGCACTGCATCTCAGCCCACCTTTGGAATCGATGGTGCCTTGTTTTTCCCAGCTTGTGCAGGCTCTGAATGGCAAACAGCACTGTCATCCATGTCCGTATTGATTCCTCAGACTAGTATCGATCAGCCTGGTGACATACAGGTAATGTGTAATCAGTAATTTAGATAAAAATAGCACCAAGAGGGTGTGCAACCAAGCTGCCTGGGTACTCGGACCCTTGCTAGCCTCACCATGGTGGCAGCAAAGAGAGAGGTCTTGACTGCTTGGTAATTGCCGCCCTGCTATTAAAAACACTTTGAAAGTCTCCCCTTCCCTGCTGCCATCACTACCATGCAAGACAGTTTTGGGGTGCTGCCTCATGGGGGTCTCTGATGACGGGGCACCAGTGGACCTGTTGCCATGACTCAGGAAAGAGTAGCTCCTCTTGTCTCCCTGTGCTTCGCTCTGTAGCTCAGGTGGGAACGTGGCCACTGCTCCCAGCGCGCAGGCAGTGTCACAGCACGGCCCTTGCAGTGCCTCTTTGAGGAGGCATAAATGGAGCAGTCACCTGTGCAAGGCAGGGGACAGTCTGGGGTTGGGTGGCCAACGCTGCGATGGACACTAAAATTGTTCAGGAATGGCTGAGGAGACGAGGGTCTGAGCTGGTCCCAGACCTTGCAGCATTTCCCACCCCTTCCCACGCAGCCCAGGCAGGGCCTGACCCACAGCCAGTTTCCTGATGGGTGTTTTCACGGCCATGGTGGCCTGTGAGCCCCATCCTGTTGACGCCAAGGGTTATTTGTCAGGAGACAGCCTGGGAATTTGGAAGAGGAACTTGGCAGCGGAGGCAGGGAGGGAGCCCTGTTGTCCAGACACCGATTTGATTTAAAATCACGTAAAGCTTCCCCTGTTCCTATTTTTAAAATAACATCTTGGCTTTTATCACAGAGCCCATGTGGTCGCTCTTCTTGTGGCAGCAGTGCCTTGAAAAACATGCTTAGTCCTGATGCAATGACATTGCTGGATGTGTTCTATCACCAGAGCAGCATTAAAGAAATGTTGCCATAAAGCTGTTCCCAGCCATCCACGAAAGGTCCCCCAAAAGTGCAAGATTTGGCTAAGCAAGAGAAGCACCAGAAATAAAACAAAGTCCAGCCTTGATGCAAGGTGCTGAGGCATGAAAGTAAAAAACAGCAACACAAATCCTGAACCCAGAGATGGGTCCAACTCCTGAGTTGCAAGGGCATCTCTTCTGTTTTCCCTTGTCTTTCTCTGGAAACAGCAATGCTCCCATCACAGCTGGGAGTAATTGCATGATCCTCATTGCTGCTCAGGTCCTCATTGCCATCTTCATCCTTTCCCCTCCACATTTCACATCTTGTCCTTGCAATAGAGACAGCAAGCAACAATATCAGAAGCCCTGGTTCCTTCCCCAGTGCAAGGCTTTTTCGCCGCCCGCTTGCTTTAATTACATTAGCAAAGTCAAAAAACTGCCTTTGGCACGTTATTATTCAGTCAGTGAACTCTCACTAATTCCTGACACAACTAATAAATATCTGATGGTAGGAGCCCACTGCTGGGGCGCTGGAGAGGGGGCTCTATTGCAGCACAGCCCGAGAGGTGCTTTGCTCTGGTGCCAGTATTGCTTATGCCTGACTTAAGCGTGCTCTCATTTTTTTCACTTGCACCTATGCAAAACCTATGGTTTCCTTCATTTTTTGCCAATTTGCTCCAGAATTCAGCTCAGTAAAAGCCATCACCGTCACGGGCCTTGGGCCAGCATGTCCTGGAGCAGGGACTGCTCTGAACCCCGTGGAGATGCTGGGCACCAGCGCCAAAGCCCAGATGCTGCTATTGTACCAATCTCTGCATGTTTAGGAATCCGATGAACTGCCACGTTAAAAACAGCAATTGACTTTTTTTCCATCTACCTCCCATCTGGGAGGTGTCACCTGGGAGGACGTTGCAGAGGAGGAAAATGAACCTGCCAGATCTGCAGATCGGTGAGCATGAAAGTGGAACCACAAACATCGACTCAACTCCAGCCTTTCACCACAGGAAATTTTTACTTCTGCTGAAACTGTAATTTCTCAGTGCTCACTTCAGTGCATACATTCGAGTGACAGATCATCTTGGTTCGGGAGTCATTTCATGATTTCACTTGCAAAACCTAAAGTCTTCAGTGGAGATCTGGACCATTAAACTTAGTGGTAAAAGAGAGAGGGGCTGGCAGATTTCCTAAAGGCCAGACTCCCGGCCACAGGTTAAGTGTAGATCAGCCTTCCCCAGGGTCTAAGCTCATTTCAGAGAAGGTGCAGAGCTGCTCGAGGAGAAGGGGCTAAATCCTGGCTGCTGAGCCCTGCTTCAGCATCAGCGACAGAAGCTGGGGATTCATTTCCATCTGATCTTTAGACAGTTTTCTTTCTTCTGCTTAGGTCTCAAACTGTGCTTTGATTTTCTGCAGGTACGGTTTTGCCGTTTGGCACAAACCTGCCGACGTGATGGCTTTGGCCTCCCTTCAGGCCAGGGACACGGCAGCAGCAGCAGGCCTGGGCTAATGCTGTGAGCAGTGTATTTCTCAGTGGCCTCATTTAGAGAATAAACCAGCCATGGCCTTTCATTGGATTCTTGGAGAGGGGCAATACATTTCCAGTGGCATCAGTGACAGAAGCAATATCCTTTCATTGCTGTCATTGGAAAAGAACAGTTTTATGCTGCAAAAAAGAACTAGTTCACTTGTACAAAACATATTTTCTATTCCCTTAAACCTGGGGAAATCCTTGTCATATTAATGTGTGGCTGAATTGCTTCTCTTTCAACAGTTCTCCTAGGAATTTGAGTTTAGACCAGTTATTGCACTAGGATGCAGTGACAATCCATAAAATGTATATTTGGTAAATAATAACAGTGCTTTGCAATAAATGGGAACAACAAATAACAGGTGCCCCTGGGGCTCCAGAGCTGCTGCTCCTGAGGAAATACCAAGGAGTATAGCCAATAGCCAGTCCCAAGGACCCCTGCACTGTACCAGAGCCATGGGCGGTTTGCAGGTCAGTCTGCTCAAGAGGATGCATGCAGGGAGCTTTAGTCGATCGCAGCATCCAGCCCTCTCTGTCGGTCCATATTGGAAGTTTTTGGCCTGTTATGATGTGCTAAAGCAGTATTAGCAGCACAGAGAACAGTCTCTGGCCTTGGTATCAGACATAAATGTCTGCTGGGCTGGTTGGATCCTGACTGTAATTTAACAAGCATCTAAATGTGGGGACAAGGACCTTTCAGAACACAGAGCAGGGCAGTACATAGCCAACGAGGGTAGCATGTACACCCATCTGCCAGCAGCAACATGCTGCCCCTAACCTGAAGGTTGATATCGGATTAGGGGGAAGCAGTGCATCCAAATGCCTTAAAATCTGTTTTCCTGAGATTAGATGAAGCTCTGTCTATCAGTAGATCCACCTGGGAAGTTATTATGGGGCCTTGCTGTAGCCGTACAGCAGAGATGTGTTGGCCTAGCTTTGGCGAGCAAGGTTATAAATCTGGGCTGCAGCTGCTCACTGTCCTTTGTGTCACAAATTGCCCAGGCAGTTAAAAACGGCTGTGTTAATGCATCAGCCAGTCCTGCTTTAAGAGAAGGCATGCACAGAGACAGGATTTCCCTGAGAAAGGAGCTATAAAGGTGTGACAAAACGTTGTTTTTCCCACACCTACAGCCCTGGATGACTGGCAAGATCCTGGCTGCCTGGGACAGACCTTTTGCAGGGACCGGGTTGTTTCAGTCCTGCTTTGCTTGCTCAAGATGAGCATCTGGCTTCAGCATCCAGGCGGTGCAGTGTGATCTGGGCTGCTGGGTGAGCTGGGGAGCCAGTCCTGTGTCGGTGGTGGCGCTGGGCCAGATCCCGCTTCCTTTTTGCACGGTCTGATAATGCAGGTACTCTGGCAGAGGTCTCCATCCTTGCGTGGGCACGTAGCACAGCTCTCGAGCGAGCGCTGGTTGGGAAATATTTTGCTCTGCTTTCCTGTCTGAATCTATGCTGAGTCATATTTCTTTGCTGGTAAGGAACAGATCTTCTAGGAGGAGAAATTTACCCCACGCTGAGTGTAAACACAGATGGAAACATGGTGAAGCCCTTTTCAAAGTCAAGGGAATAAATCTGTTTGAAAGACTGAACATCTGGGGCAGTGAAAAAGCAGGTGGAGGACTAACCCAGGAGAGGACAGCGGTGCTAAGGGATGGCTGTCTGGGTAGAGGGCACAAACTACAGCATAGTGGAAGTGTTTAAAGTGGGGAAATCACCACAAAGAGCAGCAGAAGGCTCCAGTGAGGTTACCTTTTTGGAACTTTTACAGGCTCCTATACTTTTTATTTTGAGTCCTGTGAGTTGCATCCCAGGCACTTTAGATGAAGCGAGTTGGTAGGCTCTTCCCCTGAACTAATCTCATCTGACCTTTCTAAGGCAGCATGTGAGGGATGCAGCGCCGTGTATCCTCCAGCTGGTGGGATAAGCAGGATTTTGCTCCCTGGTTAGGCAGCAGTCGCTGTGCTGCAGAGCCTGCTCTGTGCATTGCCCTGGAAGGGTAGGTCTGGCGTGTTCATGCCACTGGGAATCAGCTTCATGCTGGTGGTTTGGTCAGCTCTTCTGGTCCACGCCAGAGCATTTTCTGTGCTCCACACTAAAAGCAGTCCTGGATGAAGGTCCTGGTCCTGCAGGGCTTTATTCACTTGCCTAATCAAAAAGCTAAAGGCATGGATAAGCCTTGGGTGGCTGAGGAAATGTTAAATCCTCTTCCCCTTTCAGCCGTAACCTTGGCAGAAGCATGGCTCCGGCTGCTAAAGCCCATAAAATGAACAGCCCCTGTTGCTCCTGATAGGGGTATAAAAATATAATTACTTGAAGAGTGACTTACGATTCAGTGAAACAAGGATCTTCTCCTTTTTGATTGAATTACACAGCGGTATTCCTAGAAGACTGGAAGCAGATGGTGAGCTCTGGCCAGGCGTTTAACAGCCTGAGTTATTGCACAGAGCTGAGCAAGGTTGCAACATGCCACTCCTGCCTTTCTGCTTGCCCTGGGCCACCATCATGGCGTATTCCCTGGGAAAAGAGAGGCTGGAGGATAGGGCAGGATGGTTTAGAGCAACGGATGGAGATGAGGAGCACGTCCGGCAGCAGATGGCTTGTTTCTCAGCAGCAACACGCAGCTCAGGTGGTAGCAAAGAAAGGCAATAATTTTGTTTCTGCAAACCCAGTGCTGCCTTGGTCCCAGGTAGGCACAGTGTGATAGCAGTCCCTGTGTGTGTGCTGTCAGGACTCTGCGGGCCTGGGAGGTGGCAACTGCCCTCCCGTTGAGCAGGAGAGCTCCCATCCCCTCGAGCCCAGGAGGATGGATGGAGGCAGGCAGTCCCCTGAGCTGGGCTGGAACAAACGGCGCCGTGTAATTTCTGCCTCGCTGCTCCTCCTGCCCCCATATATCTTGAGCACGTCAATAAAATCAAACAGACTATTAGCAGCACGTCGTGTTATCAGCCGTGGATGTGTGTGCTGTGCAGTGGGCAGCCATGCAGCCTGCATTTTATGGAGTGAGCTGCTCGTACCACTGCTGGGGTTGCAGTGATTATCACATCCCCTCACAGCTGGACGATGCTATGGCTTTTATGAGCTACCCTAAATCAAAGGCCCTTTCTTTTTAAAGATAAATTAACAATCCTCTCCCTTTCTTTTTTTTTTAATGGCATAACAGCCAGCTGATTACTAGGTGAGACACAAACCCTGTTTCTGGGTTGTGCCTACTGCATTGTCTTTTTGATTATTTTTATCGAATAAGCAAGAATTCTTTTGGCACACTGAAGTCCTTACGAGGGAGACTCATTTTCTGCTACCGTGATCTCTTTGTCGTGGGTGGGTGATGTATGAAAAGGAATTGCAAATAGCTGTTTACAGCAAGCAAAGTCACGGAACAGCCCACTTTAATTTCTGCTATCTGTCGGAGACTGTTGTTGGTGATGGTCAAAATTAATTAAGCAGGAAGGAAGAGAGCAGGGAGGCAGTACGCATCCAGCTCTGACATTGAAATATTAATGGTGAGCTAATCAAGAAAGAGTATCTATGAATATCTAATCAGCTTACAGTTTGCATTTTTCCTGATGCGGTGAACTTGTGGGCAACAGCCCTTTACAGGAGGTGTCAGGAGCGGAGGTGGGCTGCCTGCTGCCTGATCGCTCTATTTGGGAATAAACAAAGCTCGAGCCTGTGTCAAGGGCTGAGGCACATTTGCCTTTTGTACCTCACAGCTCTGCTGCCACGGATGCTGCTGGATCCTTCCCGCTGTCACCTACAGCAGCCAGGTCAGAGGGTCCAGCACGCAGCGACCTCGGTACTGTGTTTGCTCCTCCCCAGTGCTCGAGGGCACTTGGAGGGCTCAGCTCCTCCAGGACTGAGCTACTGCATCTGTCCACATCCAGGCCTTGGGCAAAAGCTCAGAACAGCGTAGCCTTGAACACAGGACCTTGCCCTCTCGCTCCACCCCCGGGAGGCAGCAGGCTGCGTTCCTGGCTCTCTTGTCGGTGCTTAACTGGTGTTTCCAAGTCAAGTTTCCAAGCTGTTTTGGAGGAAACAGAAGGTGACGGTTGTGCCACAGGGCCAGGGTGCACTGCAGACCCCCGTGCCCAGCGCCTGCTCCAGGTATGCCAGCTGCAGTGTGGGCTCAGCCACTTTCACTGACCCACCATGCAAGCAGGGGAAAACAGGAAGAAACAATCCCATGGCAAAGCTGGACTGATTCTAATCAAAGTGATGGAAGTAAATGTCACCTTTGGGTCGCAGGAGGAGTCAAGCGGCATTTCTGTCTTCAACATCAGCGTAATGAAGGCTGTGGCTTTGGAGATTTGTATTGCTGTGTTTCTGCAAACAGTTCCCTCCTCTAACCTCTTGAAAATTGGATTTTGTGGGGCTGAGCAGTTTGTGTGCAGCAGATAGCAGCGGGACTGATAAGCAGAAACCTGTTTACACACACACTCATATCTAATGCTACAATTGGGCAGGGGACTGCCTAGATGTATTTTTTTTAACGCTATCAAATGTAATCTTTGTGGCTGAATTTTTGGTTGTTGCTTAACAGGGAGAAATCTGAACTGGGCAGTTTTAATGGGTAACAAATGGGAAAATAACTTCATGTGAAGCAAAAAGATAAAGGTAATAAGTAAATCTTAAATTATACTAAGGAAGAATCAAGTGGCAATCAGTAGGGAATAGTGTACCTACACTCTCCTGTGCGAGATGGTATTTCACAAATTGCCAAGTTAGTAGGAACTGGACACAGAGCCAAATGCAGAAAGGAGAGTCCTGGCACACCGCTCCGACAGCAACAGGGATTTTCTGGGAAGGGAAAATGGAAAGCAGATGGTATCAGTTAAGAATAGCAGGAAGGTACCAGGGGTGTCTAGGGAGGTGGCGGAGCCCAGTGGCTGCATCCATCCCCTGTGGTCTGTGGGAGTGAGAAACCCCCTCGCTGCGGGTGCGTGGGTGCTGCGATGCCCAGCTCCAGATCCGGGGGGCTGATGATGGAGTGAGCAGCAGGTTTCTCTAGGAGGAGCACTCTGAAACGTGCTTCACTCTGTTGCTTCAATATACCCCAAATCTGTCAGCCTTTAGGGCTTGCTGTGCAGGTCATCTGTGAGCAAGGCTAATTATTTCAAGCAAAGCAGTAGGCTAAAGCTACCAACCTGCTCCCGGGAACTGAGCTCTGCCCTGTGCCTTGGCTGTGTAGCTGCACATGAGCTGCAAGGAATTACGGATGCACGGAGGTGTATGTTAAGCCACAGATATAAACAGAACCTACTGGCATGTACCTTAAGCACAGAGAGGGAAGCACACGTTTTTCATAGCCAATTTGTTCAGCTGTCATGAAAATGCTGTTCAAGCCAAAAGGTAGTATCTCTTTTCCGCTATTTAATTTTTTTTAATCTGCTCTTGACATTTATTGAAAGAAGTGTTTTACGCACAAAGCCAAAGATTTCAAAACATCACATGAAAAAAAGTATAAATTAAGGTCAGTCCAGGGGAGGATATGGTAGCAAACATGAGATGAAAGACTCTATAGTTTCTATAACAAAGGTCTGTGCAAAACAAGAGGTCACACTGCTTTGTGGTCCAAAGGCCCTTCATTTGCACCTCTGACACCAGCTACAAGTGGTGGGCTTTGTATGTTGTGATACCTTTGGCAATTCAAGCAAGGCTGTTCCTAATATGAACAGGTTTAAAAGTAAAAGACGCCTTGATAACATGACTCTTCACATGGGCGAAGAGTTTCCCATGGCTCTGCCCAGTGCTGGCCCAACTTGCTTTGCCTGGGGCTGCACTCCCAGGGCTGCAGGCAGAGCTGAGCCTTCCCTTGCATTCACTCTCCATAAGTGAGTGTTGCTGCTTCTCACACAATTAAATGAGCCAAAGCACTTGACAAACCGAACGAGCTGCTGAAAGCGAATCCAGCGGAGGGGCCAATCCTGCAAGATGCCTCCTGATGCGTTAAGCATCCCAAATGCCAAAACTGAAGAAGGAGAAATGTAAAAGATCCACAGAAAACACTGCTCTGAGTTAATTTTACATGGGTAGAGGTAACAAGCTGACACAGGTTAATTTATAGCTCAGTCGTATGCTGATTGCAAAGTACACATTTCCAGCCAGCAATCATTAGTAAATCACTTTCCCACCGGTTCTCTTGGCATATAAAAGAAATTTCTCCCTTCCTGACATTTAAAAAAACTCCCAATAAGTTATACACTCCATGACTTTATAGCGTTTTTAATATTTAAAAGAAGGCTACAATCTATAACCTCAACCTTTAACAAATGTACAGTAACGTGATAACAAATTTGCCTAGAACAGCTGCTATCTTGGTACCAACTGGCATGAAGAGGAGGCAAGTAATTGGCTTGTTTTCAGATAATTACCATAATTGTAGTGACACCATTTGGATCACATCTAACTGAGTTCTTGCTGCAAGTTGGATAATTTAATAATTGGCAGAATTTAGACTGACAGTAAAGGTAAAGGCAGCGTATGGTGGGGAATTCAGCAGGCACCTCCCTGCATTGCTGGTACAGGCTCTGCTGCTCTTGCTGTGAAGTTTAGCAAAATCTTTAGATTTTGCTGCTCTTCTTAAGCCCCATGACTGGGTCACATCTTTGCTCCTTTTCAGATTCTTGACCTGATGAGACCATGTTTTGTGCCTTTTGAACCTTTTGATTTGAGATAAATCACTTGGGTTCAGTCCTACCCAAATTACTGTTTTCTTTGTGTGTGCGCTGAGTATTTTTAGCTGTCCTAGTTCTGCTGGGGGCTTGTCAGAGCTCTGCGCTGAAAGGGGATTAAACTGCAGTCAGGTGCTTCCAGGCAGCAGCCAAATGCCTTTCCCGAAGGTTGAACCCAGAGCCCCCTGAGCAGGGCTTGTTCCCCTGGCTGAGCCCAGCCAAGCTGCAGGGGTGGTGGGGAGCAGAGCACGTCAGGCTCTGCGTGACGCACTGGAGGGGACTTGTCCCCGTTGTGTCTTCCTGTGCTTGCTGCTTGTGGCCAGTGTGAAGGGGACTCAGCATCTCCTGCATCTCCAGTCCTGACAGCTGCCTGGCCAGCATCCCAGGAGCAGGGGGCTGCAAGGTAAGGCTAGGAGGTGGCTGAGGCTGCTGGGGAAAGACACGGTTTTGTCAGAGATCAACTGGGCATACTTGCCAGGGAGTTGCAAAATGGAGCAGGGTGCCGAGCTGGTTCCTCGAAGGTTTGGTACGAGTACTGAGAGCCTTCCTGCAGTGCCTGCCCATGGCTTCATCCTGCCTTCATTTTTGCTTTGCCATGAGAGATGAAGATACCTGACAGCAATACTGGCAGTGCCCAGGGAGAGTGGTCCACTGGAGCTTCTCCAGTCCCCAGACAGACACTAGCTGTAGGTCTGCGATGCAGCCCATGGCTGGGGGCCTGGGGGGTGCCCAGCTCATCACATACTGGGGAGGACTTTGGCACAGAGCAGGCAAAGTGCTCATCTCTCTCACAAATCTGTTACCGAGATGAAGTTGGTGGCTCCATCCCTGCCTCTGGTACCCGGGCTCACACACCGCACTCATGCAGCAGGGAAGGGAAGGCATATGACTAAAAAGCAAATCCTGCCTCTGTTTCCCCAGGCTCTTGGGGGGGTGGCCTCTGGTGTAGTGGTGGGAAGGAGTGGGACCGTGCGCTGGACCAGGTTTGTGATGCTGGAGCTACATGCCTGGGAGCAGCTGTCTGCTCCCTGCACATCCCATCTCCCAGCCCCTCGCACAGAAACTGCAGGGTAACCATTTCCTCGCAGCATTCCCTCCCCCTCTGGGATTTATTGCTGCCAGGAGACTGTGCATGTGGAGGTGGCATAAATCTCACCCAAAAAAGAGAGAAGGAGGAAATTTGCATTCGCTCCCTCGCTGGCATATTGAATGCAGCTTTCCAGTTCACTGCTGAAACCCTGAGCAGGTCCCAGGCAGGAGGTTGAGGCACTTTCCTGCTTACAGAACAGGGCCAGCACTGGGGTTTCCATCCTTGCCTGAGGAGGCTCCCACGGTCAGCAAGGAGCAGATTCCCCACTCAGCCCCATTATCCCTAGATTAATTTCAGTCCACTCCTATTTATATTCTGTGGTATCGCCCTACATAATTCTGTAGTGTTTACAGGCTTCAAGCGTTCACTGTGCTTTCCTCTACTTGATCTGCCAACAACCACAAACCCTTTTAATAGCGCTTTCTTCCGATCCTCCTAGTCATTTCTGCTATGTCTCACCCACCTCCCTCCAAATTGCTTACATTCGCCTCCTCCTGTGCAATGCCTCCAAAGCTCTCCCTGGGCTGACGGTGCTCTGGAGTTAAACTCCTGCAAGCTGCTACTGGAAAGGAGAGTACAGAAAGCAATTAGGGAGATTATAGACAGACCATGGGCATGCCTTTGCAATGGGTCTGGATGTCCTGTCATGAGCAGCCAGTCTGGACAAAGAGGCTTTCAAATAACAAAGCATGAGCAAAGAGGAAAGCCTGGTCATTGTGTCTGGGATTGTGTGCTAACTGGAAGTTCATCAGCGTTTTCATAGGTTGACAGTAAACTGGATACAAAGCAAACCAGTAAGTGCAAGAAAGCACGGAGAAAGAAAGGTGGATTCAACACATTAATCAGAGGCAAAAGTTGGAGGCAGTCTGCAAACCTCTGCTTCTGCACAGGCTGATGGCTGTAAATAGCATATTGAAGCAATGGAGGAAGTAA
This sequence comes from Mesitornis unicolor, assembly GCF_000695765.1. Taxonomy (NCBI): domain Eukaryota; kingdom Metazoa; phylum Chordata; class Aves; order Mesitornithiformes; family Mesitornithidae; genus Mesitornis; species Mesitornis unicolor. The sequence goes on along the minus strand of NW_010187643.1, from coordinate 85,709 downwards.
AGAATTAATTACAGTGCTGAGACCCAATCCCACTTCTAGCCACAGGCAGCATTTATTAAGATCTCACTGAGGCGGGAAAGATTGAACAAGGGACTCGGGGGACTACGAAGGGGAAAAGAATTAATCAGTTTGTCTCAGGAGACAGGAGAAGTCAGATTAAATGAAAACTGGAAGTGAAATGAAGGGGGGAGGAAGGTAGTTGGAAACATAAACCTATTTGAAGGAGAAACCCTGGAGTCACAGCTGGGAGCAGTCCCAGGGGTGCTTGTCCCCCACTGCAGAGACTGGGGAGCTTTGGGGAGAAAGGCTGAAAGTTTGCCTTGACTTCTTTAATAGGTTTAGAAATGTCACATTTAGGCCTTTTGCTTCCTTTGCCTGGCTGAAGGAGGCCACGCAGGGTGCCCCCAGCTCTCCCACCTCTGATCCTTGCTCCAGTGCATCACTAAAGTGTCCAGGTCCTCCATGCCCCAGTGCCACTGGGACCAGAGCTGTTCACCAGCCTTCTGAAACTCCCTGGTAACCATGGCAGGGCAGGAAGAGAAGCTGAACCCAGCCAAATTACTAGAACTCCAAATCCCACAACCAACACCCTAAAAAAACCAACTTTTGTCCCTGCCTGTTGTCAGCCCAGTGTTTTCCATCACAATAACACTCAATTATTTATCTTCTAAAGTGTACAACATTTTCTTCCCTCTTTTGTGTCGTTGCTTTCCTGCCTGTCCCTCTGGGAAAGGTCACTGGGCTTCCACATTCCAGCTGTGAAATGAGCTGTGACAAACGCTGCCGATGGTGACCAGAGCTGGGGTCAAATTTTAGTGGGCGTTAAACACCACCATCACGGGGAGGGAGCCTGTCCCCAGCTGGAGAATGGGTGTCCCATCACCAAACTCCTTCCCCTCCATGCAGCTCAGGGGTAGAAACTCATTCTTCCCCCTTGAAAATCCCAAACCTGATACACAGCCATAAATAAAACCTCTCATGTGATCAAAGTCAACAGTGAGGGAGGCAGCACGCTTTCTCCTCATTAATAAGTTTTTGTCTTCAGGAAACAGGGAAGCATTCCTATTTTTCTGGCATATCCAGAAACAGGCTTTTTTGAGAAAGCCCTTACGGAAATGCAAAGTCCAGAGGAATGTTTCTTCAAACCCCAACTGCTCTGATACAGAAGAGACACAGCAAAGCCCTCCTTGTTGGCTGCAAGAGAAACACTCCTATAAAACTGCTATGTGGAAAGTTCCCGACTTTATCATATCAGTCTCTTTCATGGAATTACAGCTCCAGTTTCTATCTTTTAGCAAGCTTCAGGTTACTGGAAATTGCTGGTTATAGTAAAGCACAGAAAACAGCAAAGCAGGTTGCAAGGAGAAGAGGCTGTATCCACAGCTGTGTTGGGTAATAACCCTTAGGATATCAGAAAGCTTCATAGCAGGGGTTTTTTTTCCTGTGTTTTGCTAAAGAGCAGTCAAAAATAAAAAAAGGTATGTTCTGCTGATTCTGTAGTGGTATTTCCTTGCGAAACCACTAAATACTGTTTGGTATGTTAGCTGCACGAATGGTGGTAGGGAGGGATGCACACTGCAATTTTTTTCCCTGGACCTTCAAAACCAGGAATACCTATAAAGATGTATCTCATTCCTCTGCCAATGAAATACTATGTTTTTCAGCATTTTTTCAGTGTATTTATTTATCCAGTCCAGTTTTAAATGTATCAATATACCAAAGGACAAAGTGTTTTTCACAAACTGAGGCTAATGTGGCACGAACACCATCCTGAACTCCGTATAAAATGTGAGGCACTAAAGACTCTCTCAGCGAAAACCCAATAAACTGCTGCATTATGATTTTCATCATGAGAATCACTGCAAATAATAAATCATATTGTGCTGCTCATGTTTTTGGTATTTCAAGCAAGAAAGATAAGGAAAAGCAGTCACCAATTAGGAAAGTGAGACTGCCTTCTCTGTGGGATCTGGAACAACTTGTTGAAGGTCACTAACTCATCTCGTGGATGCAAAGTAATGACAGCATCCAAAAGATGGTTTCTCAAGATGTGAATCACTATATTACAGCTAATGGTTTTGGAAACCTGGCACTTGAAAGCTCTATGTGCACGTAATGCATCTCCACCATCCTAACTCCCTGGTGCCCAACAGTGGTAGAGCAGTGACCAACCTGGTCAAACGCTTGGCTGAGAGGTGTCAGCCCCTTCCCCTCACGGCAGAGCTGACCTCAGGTTTAAGGTGAACGAACCACCAAGCCACAGCTGCAGGCAAGACTTGCAAAAAGAAACTAAACTCCAGAAAAGAGTACATTTCCCAATGTGTGCGTTATTTTTCAAACAGCCAAAGAACTGAATGTGAAACTGGCACAGAAACATATTCTCCTTCAGAAAACTAATGAAAAGGAAGTTCGCTTGGGGGTACAGTTAAGACAGGAAATTATTTCTACTTTCTCTATTACTAGATTGATGGTAGAGCCTGAAAGCTGGAGACAGAAGAGCCTCTCTGAACCACCTCTGCCTTCCAGGGTCCTGTGAGGCCCCAGTTTCAATCTTTGGGGCGTACAGACCCAATTGCACCCATCTGCTTTTTGGCAGTTGGTGCTGCCCAGTGCTACCTCACACGTACACCAAGATGACCATTGACTAAACAAGAAAAGACAAAATCTTCCTGTCACCTCCCAGTCAGGCTTTTCAAACGTGGTGGTGGTGAAAGACTCGATGCCTCTCACTTTAATGCCCCTAGGGTTTATTGATGGATCCCAAAATTAGATCAGCAGACCCAGGCAGGCTCAGAAGTCTAGCTGGGCTTGTTACTTTAATGAAACACTAATTGCTGCTTCTGCAGTCTAAAAAAGTGCCTTTGGTCCTGCAGCAGCTTCAGTTAAGCAGCGTTAATTGCCAAAGCTAATTATGTTGCTGTTGCTCCTAGATACTGGTTCAGGTTAGGTCCATAAACATTAAAAGCCGTAGCCAAGCCGCTGTAGCTGAGCTGATGTGACCCGTTCAAGGCTACGGCTGAAGGCATCTCTCTGCTTTCAGTGTTTCTGTGCACAACAAGGCACAGCCCAGGGGCTTTGCAGGGCACAGGGGCTACATCCAGAGCTGATGCTGCCCACTCTGCACAGGACAGGACCAGGGCGGGGACAATTCCTAGACAAGAGACCTCACAGCAAATCTTCTTGCTAAATTTTGTGGGATTTCAGTTCTGAGAGAAAATACTTTGAAAAAAGCTTGCCCTTCCTCAGTTCCATAAATGCAGGTTTTATTCATGTCTTTGAACAGCTACCCTAAAAAGGGCTGCAATTTCTTCTGTGTTGCAATCAGTGGAAAGCATGAAGCAAGCAGAAGATTTGGGGTTGCCCTTCCCCAAGGGAAAAAAAAACCACCCAAAACACCCTTTTGGTTGTACATCCCACGCCTGTTCCATTGCTGAAATTCCCAGCAGAAAAGGTGCATTACACCAATTAAACCACCAGAACTTTCTAAGATCTTTCTGAAAAACAAGCTTACCGCTAGGATAAAACATTTCCTGGTTAGAGCAGCCTCAGATAATTGCTCTGAAGGGGATACGCTTTGCCAGGCCCCTGGGAAACCACTGCTTTGGGACTGGAGGCAGAAGCTGTGCTGCCATTGCAAAAACCAGTGGGAATCTTCACCGGGATGCCGAGGGCTCGGGGCTGACGGCCAAACAGGAGCCATGAGGGAGGAAATTTCTCTTGCAATTGGCCACACTGCTTTACCGCTCCTGTCCACAGTGCAGGAGAGGAGCAAAACAACGAGGGCAATGCTTATTCTGGAGAGGACTTTCCAGAATCCTGCTTAGGGAGCATGAGGGAAAATAGATTTTATCTCAGATCCAATTAACAGCTGAGTTACGGGACTCAAGCGAAATAAAGGGCAGTGAATCTCCAAGACTCTATTTACATGATTTATTACAATACGGCTGTCTGCAGGAGCGGGCGGCAGCCGTTATGTTTAATTTATGAGGACACAAGGGGGAAAGGGCTCAGCTACCAAGCTGTTGAGGGGTTCCTGCCCCAACACTAAAAAACTCTCCTATGACAAAGGCACTAAGAGCCCCCCTTGCTCTGGTGTTGCTGTTCATGGGACTAAATGGCACGTCGGCCACGGCTTCCCAACGGGGCTTGGCACAACTGTGGGAGGAAAAGCACCGCTCATTCCCTCTGACTGGTTTCAAGGTTTATGCAGAGGGAAGACCCAAAGCTTAGGGATCCAGGGGGGAAAAGAGATGAATCCGCAGCAGTGCAGCTGAAGTAGCAGCACAGGGCAGCGCACGCAGTGGGGGTTTTTTGCAGCAGGCATGAAGAAGGTGAAACATGGGTCTTCTCATCTCTGTTTCTGAAACTTTCCATTTTAAGCATCTTCCAGGCCAGAAAAGGATATTTGAGCTGACAGCCTTGGAAGAGCTCCACCATTTGATGTTTGTGTGTTTGTAGAGGAGGCACAGAAGGATTTTCAGTGACAGATGAAATCTGCAGCCCTTCTAACACACCAGTTAAAGTGATTTTGCCTCTTGAAAGCCAAACTATAAGGTTTCGATCAAAGAGATGTTTGATACCAAGAAACTAAGGATTGTGAGGAAAATAAAGTGTCCATAGTTTTCTCACATTGCAATCAGTATTCGTATAAAATAGCTGCTTTCCCTGTCTTGCATAGTAATGCACAGTAGTCAAACCGGCTGCTGTTTATTTTTTTCTTTCTCTCTTCATTTTTTTTCTCAGAAGTGGCTTATGTACAGTGGTGGGAAAATGCAACCGCAAATACTGTGACTGCCTAGAACTGGCTGGTTTGGTTTTTTTTTTAACACTTCAATTTAACACTCAATACTTTTGAGTATCTGTTAAGAGAGACTCTGATGCCCTGTTGTATCACTATCACAAAATTGGGTGCTCCAGAGGGAAGAAGCCTAATTAGGTTTATTATTTAATGCTAGAGCAGCCTCAGATTTGGCACATCCCCTCCCAGCAAGACTGTGTTCAGTTGCAGCATATGTTGTTTGGATCCATAATTTGAACTTAAAAGCAAAAAGTACTTTTTTTCTAATGGATAGATGGGAGCTTTCTTCCAAATCTCTACAGGAGGTGGAAGGCTCTCCCAGGGGAGGTTGCCTTTTTCTGTTAAGTGTTTCTGTAATGGGTTTGGTGAGAAGCAATGCTGGCACACAGCAGAAGGATCAGAAATCAGCCTTACAGCCGCAATTTAAAGCTTCTCTTCCCAACCATCTTCTCAGCTTCTCTATTCACCTCATTCACTCAGTCTGATCTCTCGTAAGAAAACCAGGGTTCTCTCTTGCTTGTTTCCAAAAGCTGACTTAAAGAACGTTGGTTTTTTTTGTTAATGCCCATAAAGTTAAAATATAATTTGCAGAGTAAGAGCCATCCAGTAGAAATGAGGTTGCTACATTCAGTTTTCTGCTGTCAGATAGGGAGCCAGGGATGCTGACAGACTGCGCGTAAGGTGACCTTCAAATGGGACCAAGTTTTAACAGTCATTGGTGCATCTTTCTACCCCAGCTGCAGCCATACAGGTGTCTCCAAGCTTTGGTATTCCCGAGTGGCCGCTAACATAGCTCAGAGGCAGCTGAAACACGGTGCAGAAAGACCAGTGAGCCGCATGGGGAGTTCCAGGCAATTGCGCTTGCTGTCAGAGATGTTGTGATCTCTCATGTCCAAATTTACGGAGTGCAAAAGAAATAGCAGAAAACATGGTTTTAGATGAAAGGCAAGAAAAGTGTCGGATAAATGCATCAGTAGTTTAAGTCTCTGCAACAGAAATTTGCTGTGATGTTCTTCCAGTAACATTTCATCCAGTTTCTGGGTTTAAGACAATAAGAACTACACTTCATAACGTGCAAGCTCATTTCAGTACAGGATCTGTTTCCCTCAGTAGTGCTGTGGCACAGACCACATGCACAGCTCCACACTGCTGAAGTAGCACACACTTATTTTTTCCTTTTGAGAAGACAGCAGCACAGCGCTACCCCCAAAAATAAAGCAGAGATGGGTATGGCCTGCTCTTGCAGGAGTGGTAATGTTTGAGTCTCACTAGAAAACAAGAGAGCACGCAGCCTCCCAGGAACACAGGGTTGCACTAAGAATTAAAACCAGGTCTCCTGAGCCACAGACAATGCTAACCCAACCATTCCTCCTTATTAGAAAGGGTCATTTTTCTCATTTCCCTCATCCCGATTCGCAATGGCAAAGGAGATGATGCTTGCAAATTTAGCTAAAAGCTTTCAACCACATCCCCATGAGCACCACCAGTGCAATGACTGGTGCACACAGGTGCCAATAAAAGCATTATTTGAAATACAGAAGATTTTCAGGATACAGAGTGGAAAGTGATTTGCTTTCATTCCCTCCCCAGCTCCCTTCCCTTTGCCAGCCCCTCCAGCGGAGTTCACGCAGGTTTAGTCAGATGGGATGCCAGTCTCCAAGCAGGATTCCCTGGGGTGCGGGGCAGCAGCAGTGTTGCTGCAGAGGGAGGGCTCAGCAAGGAGTTTCCCTTCCACCCTACCTGAGCAAGGCTGCCAGCAGAGAAGCATTAGGTGCGAAATGGTCCCTCTGGCTCCTTTTCAAGAGCTTGAATTGGACAGAGTCCCTTTTATCATATCACTTTAGGAGGAAGTCAGGAGGCAATCCAGACCAAGCTCTAGAAGAGTCAGTGCAAGATTTCAGGGTTTCAATTTTATCAAGTTGTTCAAAGTTTTGCAGTCGAGTAATGACTGTGAGCAAACAGCTGTTAGCACTGTTATTATTTACTGCCTTTGAGTATCCAGGACTGCGTGGTGCACAGCAGAGAGGAGGAACAGGCAGGCACTTGCTCCCACAAACCTACAGCTTAGATTTAGTCATAGCAAAACAAGAGTTTTTCTACTTTCCCCCCCACCCCTCAAAGTCACCGCAAGCTCTTCGTTTGAGGATAGTGCCATTACTGACAGCAATTAAAACCATACCAAGAACCACAGGCTCTTTGCTTGGCAGTGGCCCGCCATACATGAGGCAGCAGAAAACCTGGCTCAGCCCCTCCCAGCAGTTTAGGCTCCTCCACATTCTGTGTCACTGCAGGTCTGGCTAGCACACGTGTAGGGCAGTTATGGTGGCTCAGATGAAAAGCAGCACCGCGAGCTAGGACAGCTTGAGGACTTGCAGTCACCTCTCCATATCTAAATAGCCACATACAACATGCATTGCTTGGCTTGGCTCCTTTCCTCTTCCCCACTCAGCACCCAGGCACTCTCAGCTTGCTCCTGGGGTGCTCCACACCCCACAGGAAACCCCCTTGCAAAGCCCCTGGCTCTTCTTCTCCACCAAGCTTCCCCCCTACCCCTGCCAAAAAACTCATCTTTAAAAACTGTGTCAGCTGCGAGGATGCAGATGGTCGCATTTGCATCAAACAACTTTTAAATTATCATTCAAATTAAATTAAATTGAAAATGCAATGAGCTGTTCCTGTAGATCTAGGCGCACAAAGACAAGTTAATGAAGGTCACATTTGTAACCAGTGAAGAACATTTAAGCTGTATCATGCCTAGCATGGTATGCCATTAGAATAACATGTCTTTCTAAATAAGGATAAATTACTCTTGAAGGTCTTGTGCAGAATTACTCCCCGCTGGTCTTTGGGATCTTGGTAGCTCAAACAGAGAGGAGCTGTGCTGGATCCAGCGGAGCATCAGCACAACTTGTTGGCCATGCAAGCGTGAGGCCTCGGGCATCGGTTTGGGCCATGCAGGTCCTGCCTGCTCTCCTTGCCTGAGCACAAAGCCAGGGATGCCTGGAAAGCCCTTTGTACCTCAGCTGAGAGGCACTTCTTCAAACAAGGGAGCTTTGCAAATGCGCCGTCTGTGTGCCTCTGTAATTGCCTCATTTACACACACAGAACTGTGCCTTTTGCCTTGCACTGTGTTTGCAGTCGTCTTTGGAAAACCGCCCTGTAGTGGCTTTTGTGACATCTGTCATCTTCATGGCTCTGCGTTGTCACAACCGCGTCATACAAATTAACCATACCTATTTCCATGTGCCGAGATAAAAAATGTAACCGGTTTGGCTTGCAAGCGGGAGAGCGCAGGCTCTTGTGAGGCTTCCAGTGAGCCAGCTGCCAGTTTGACAGCAGGTTGGGCTCAAAAAAAACCACTGGGCAAGTGCAGGAACCAGGCACTTGACCGAGTGACCTGAGTCCAGGCAACCACAGAGCAATAACCTCAGCAAGCCTGAAGCAGAAAGTCGTAGTTACTGTTCTTTCTGTTCCCTTTGCAAGATACTGCACCTTATCTAACACTGCTGCAGGCCACATCGCATGCTTCATCCTGAGAAATGAACTACCATCATTTAGTATAGAGAAACAAATAGCAGAAATGCATACCAAACGCTCCTTAGCAACACAGCTCTTGTTTTCACACGTTCTCTGTTCCACGCTCAGGTGTGAAGTCAGACGCTGAGAGATCAGAGAAACCTGTGAAACAGAGAGTAATAATTGGCAAGATTTTTGGCATCTGGAGATGGTTTTTATATGCAAAGACTTCAGAGCTGTTGGTTTGCTAGAGTAGTAGCCTGCTCTCTCGCAGAAAAGAGCTAACACCTGCCATCAAAAGAGGACCAATGCACTTGCTTTAATTAGCCACCGAGGGTTTAGTTGCTTGAAAGTGACTGAGTGCATCCAAAATCTTAGAAAGCAAATGTTATGAAATCCACCCATCCACGTTTCTGCCATATTCTAACAAAAGCAGTCAAGTCACAGCTGAATGCAGTTGATAATTCCTTGCAAGAAGAATCACCAGGTTCAGTCCCTGAGCTGAGGGCACTGGAGAAGGGTTGGCCCTGTGTGAAATGTGCTGCTGAGAGGTAGTGATGTGCCTTTGCTTACTCTGGGAAGAGCAATGCTTGGATTTTTTCCTAAATGCTCATAACAGTTGTAAATCCGAGGAAAGCCCTTTTGATCTCAGTGCATGATGGTCTAATTTGTATCAGCACAACTGAGAACAAAATCTGGACCCGAGTGTTCTACTGAAAGCAAGCTTTTGTGTGGTGGCATCTGAGAAATTGCAACAACTGGAATTAAACTATTTTACATAATCCATTCATAAGATACAGCTCATAAATAATAGTAGGAAAACAAAATGTCAAGCCAAACTGATTAAAAAACAAGCTTGAAAGCTGCCTTACAAATGAGAGGCACAATAGTTGCTCAGCAGTGAATGGTGATTTACTCCATGGTTTGTAAACCAATTTATTTATCAATAGTTGAAGTTAATAAATTATGCAAAAATAACAAAGTCAAGGATGTGTGGCTAGGAGGGAAGTATTACCACTGCTGCCTATCTGGATTCGACAAAGGAATTTTAGGTTTTGTCTTCTTTTGGATAGCTGCAGAGCAATTTCCCATGTAAAACAACAGCCTCCCTCTGGGCAGGGAGCACACAGCTCCCTGTTTCTGTACCTCATCTCCACCTGCTCGGGGGAGTTGAGTTCAATGGCCCTGATCAAGGAGGTCACAGACTTCATGGGGTTTACTGGTGCCATTTGCCACCGTTGACTGCTGTGGTTCGTGGCAAGCCTATGGCACAGACACCGCTCAGCTACTGTCCCCTCAAAACTCAATGACTTTTCAGAAGAGACGAAGACTTTGAGTCTTGCCTTTGAGTTCCCTTGCACAGCATCAAAGCATTGCAAATAGGAGCCTTTGCACTGTTGGTTCATGTTCTCCTAGGAATCTCTATAGGAATGAAATTTTTCCCCTTTAGATGTTCCATTAGAAACTGCTGATGCAGAATCCATCAAATCCATTAAAAGCCCATTAAGTCAGCAAGGCTGCTGTTTGTTTTGCTGTGTTGTCTGAAGAATCTGGAAGGCCACAAGCTGTATGTTGCCTGTGGCAGATTATTCTGTGGTGGCTGGATGTGTCTTCTGGCTGCAATATCCCATATGCAATACGGATATGTGGTTTCGAAAGATGAGAGCATAGTAGACACTTCATAATATGCCTGGATGGCTACGCCAGTGCCTTTGAATTAAGTTACACAAAATTGACAGCAGCGGAAGACAGACAACAGATGAAGGGCAAGAAGTTTGGCCCAAAATACACCATACCATTTTGCATCAGAACAATTCTGAGTCTGAGACATTTGCTCTTAGTCTGCTGTGAACTGTTCATTCTCCTCTAATAACTACATCAGCAGGTGACATTTAAATTATAACTAGATACTTATTAAAAGAAGTTGAAGATCAGACTGCCTTGTCTATGGGCCTTAATGAAAAATCACACAGGATTAATATCCCAGAGCGTTTTACAAACTTGTATTAACATATCACTTTCAACAGATATGCAAAGGATCATTTCAGGTAACACCACGCACAGTGATTCTGTGAAAGCTAGAATAGCCAGGGGCTTTAGGCAAAGCAGACTTTGGCTAGGACACAGGAATATCTTTGAAATGCAGTGTCAAGCTGAGTGGAGAGTCTAAGCCAAGGCTGTCCCAGCAAGCAGCGTGCAGTGGCAATACTCTGATGAAACCTGATGACAGTGAACTGGTGATGCGGTGTAAACGTGCGGCGCCTGGGACTCTTGCAGATACACCTGGTACAGCGCAGAGGTCAGGAGCTGAGCACGTGAGACGCTTGTCTGGTTTGTTGTAGCCCCCTGGGAAATTTGTTTGGGTTTGGTTAACTTGACTTTTAAATGCAGGCATCCTACGGAAGGAAACTTCCCTGAATGACAAGTCTGATGCAGTTAAACAAAACCATTTTTGAAAGGCACAGTCCAAACGTGATTAAAATGCAGGTTTTCCAATGTATATTTCATCAAGGCTAACCACGAGCAATCCTTTTAAGATATTTCCTTTGATGGCTGGCTGTTTATTTGGATTCAGTGAATGCAGGTTTGGTGAAAGGGGGTGTCAAGCAGGTCAAGAGGCGAGACGGACACTGTGCCCTGGAAATTCAAGCCTTTATTATCTGGTCTCCATGGGATTTCCTTTCCTGCATGGAAAAATGTGTGGTAATGCCATAGCAACAACAAAGGAACAAACATAGCAGGACATGTCTCTGCTGTTTAAGGCTTAGCAGGCTGGATTTTTGTAAATGACTGCATTTCCAGAACAGTTATTTTGCTTAGAGTAGTATAAACAATTAGAAGCTGAACTCAAGGCACAAGAAATAAGGACGAGCAGCTTTCCATCTTCTCTTTGAGGATTTGTCTGTAAGGCAAAAGGAGCCTTATAAATATTAAGAACGAGTTGAAAAATCCTCATTTAAATTTTAAACTGATTCCTCTCCCTCATCTCATACTAAGCTTATAAAGAAGCATCCTTAAGCCCCATGATAAAGCCCTCACTCAGTGTGGGTAAGCACAGCTGTCTGCAACTCCACATATTCTCTGCCAGCCAGTTCCCACAGTCAAAATCTACTGCCTGCTTGTTACATGCGGGGACTTTGCTTAAGGATTCAGGGGCTAAGTAGCCCTTAGGGCCTCTGGGATGTCTATGATGATTCACAAAACTGAAGTGTCTCCCCTGAGTGCTGCACTTTAAGGCTGGGCAGCATTTTGGGGTGAAGTCCCGCTCGTGGATGGCACATGATGCAGTGTGTATGCCACATATGTAGGCATAAGCTTATTTTTTTTCCTGTGGATTTGATCAAGTGTTTCACCAGAACACATGACTCACCAACAGCGCTCAAAGCCTTTTGCAAATGGTAGATCAACATGATTTATCAAATCAGGTTATAATCGTGACACTGATCTGTCAGCCAGCAGCCCCAGAGGAAAGTTTTTGCAGCCGTCCTATAACCTTTAAGATCCTTGACGTGAAATGCAAGCCTTCCTGACCTTATTTGTAACCTTCCTTTCACAAGCCATTATTCTTCATGCATTGAGCCCAGATAGCAGAGCCCATCAGCACCTGTCACCAAAGAGGTCTCAACCTAAAACTCACAGTTTAGCTGTCGTATTTCAAACCAGCTCTTTATCAGAGGAGACCAGAGCCCTGCCAAGAGAAGATGTAAGAGGGATGTGTGTAAGAAGGAAAAAATCTCTCCAGTTTTCAGAAGAAATGGCTAACTACATCTCATAGAGTTACCCAGTTTTCCTGGGGTAAGGACTAGATTCAGCGCCTTCATTTGCAAACATATTCTACATGCTCATCACGGGCTCTGCAGAACAGTACCTCTGACCTCCACCTCTGCCCAGGAACCTCAATTAGTCACTGGGTGTAATGTTGTGATAACTACTTTGTAGGTTAACTGTTTCGCTCAGTTTGCCTCTCAAGGGAGGGCTCTGTGTGTCAGAAATTCCCTGCCCTTGTGCAGAGGGATCAAGTGCTCCATGTCTTCCCTAGACCAAACCCTTCAGTCTTCTTTGAAGCCTAAATCCAGGTTTATTCAGGCTCTTGTCACAGAAGAATGCCAGCATTTAATTCATAACTTAGTATTATACCGCCTCTGATTTCACAATATGTTTCTTTGAAAAGAGTAGCCGAAGTTGGGCAGTATCCAGAGCCCATCAAAAAAATCTAATGGCAAGAGGTCCTAGCATGCTTCAGTAATTAACGTGAGCATGTGAGTGACAAACTCACAGATAGGGTTTCGTTCAAAAGGCTCCTTCATAAAGAATACAAACTGCAGTAATTATATGAATTCTCTAATAGTTCAATACATGTTGAAATCATTTCACTAGACATAAAAAGAAGTATTGTGAGATTAACACTTAAACAGATTGAAAACAGCTGGGTTTAGAAAATGGATTGGTTAGCCAGCCAGCTTTTGCAGGGCTTTGCAGGGTTATTTCCCCCTTTGGATTAATATACTTGACTACAGAATAAGTATTTTTCTGACCTGCCAGCAGAGACAATATTAATAGTTTCTAATTCTTTAGTCAGCAGAACAATAAGGCAAATGCATGCTTGGGATTGGGTAGAGGCAAGTCTTTATGATCCTCTAGCATCCCTTTAAATTCTCCTTCTGTCACTTGCGACAAAACAGGCACTTTTTGGTATGGAAAACACATGGCACACAAAGAAAAAGGAAAAATAAGCCTGCCACCTTTAAATGCAGGACTGCACTCAGATTTATGGCGTTGTGGCTAAGGAACAGAATAACAACTGATGTCTTTTTATGGGTGATTAGGAAAAAGTAAACGAATTTCATATACTATGTCCTATAATACAATGGTTAGTGATCTCAAAGAGATAACAGATGGACTTTTTTTTTCATTAAAATGCCATTAACAAATGGCATGGGTGGGAGGAGCCATGGACTTGATAGTGGTAAATGACCTGATCACAGGTGAGTAATAACAATTGTGCATCGGCAATAATCAGTGCCAACTTGACAGATAGCTCAGATTTGACCTGTACTATTTGGCATTAAACCTCATTTCTATGCATCCCAGCTTCATGCCTTCTATCTTTATTACCCAGTGCATTTTCTTTTCCGAGAGCAGTCTGATTGCTCCTAATCTTATAGCCTGTAACCTAATGCTCTCTCTTTAAATGAAGTCCCCATATTGTTGATAAAGAGTCATTGTGTTCGCTTATCTCCCTCCTCTCCAGAAGTGATAGCAGGAAATCTGACTTCTCAATTAACCTGTGCTGAATTACAATCTTTATGATCAAATTGGTCGATGTGTTGGTTGTTTTTCTTAATCTGGACTGCTTGAAACTCGGTGGGAATTAGGATTTGTGAACCTCACCAGAGCCTCTTTCTGTGTGTCAGATCGCTGTGGTGTACACAAATGAGAAGCCATCTTTGTGTCATTCTCACAAATTGCTTCTCATTCTGAAATTTTCGAAGGAGGAATGAGCATGGCACCGTGTTGCAGGAAAAGCAACAGAAACGAGATCTTTTACACCATGGAAAAATAATGGATGTTTCACAGATGTAGCAGACAAAGGTGTGTATGGGATAGATCTGTCTGTAAGACAGGAGCCAGACCCTCCACAAATTAATTAAAATTATAATATAAAATGTATTTTTCTGGGATGCAATGTTATACATTGGCATGTAAGAATGAAGACATTCAAAACCCACCATACTTGTGTCTTCTGCATGTTTTCCAAAACACTCTTCTTGGATGAATCTATGGCTCACCAATGCCACATCCCATATGGGAACCTCATCAAAGGTTGGGCAAAAAGTAAATAAGTAAATAGTCAAGAGAGGAAGGAGTTTCCAACTGGGCCAGGCACATCCAGCCCACCGGCCTCGACACACACACACACACACACACACACACACACACACACACACACACACACGGCATGGGCTTTCCTTTGGTACAGGGACATCCTTCTGCTCCCATGGCTGCTGTGTAACACCTGGTGTCAGACACGTTCTTCTCTGCATGTCTTTGAGTTAAAGTAGGGCTTAACCTGGAAGTATGAGGCTTGCTCTAATTCCTTGGCATTTTACATAGATAAACCAAGGAGTTTAATTACAGAATGTTTAATTAGAGACTGTATTTAAGATCATAAAAATGTCTCCTACATTAAAAAGCATATAAATTGCATTAAAATATGGATGCATAAGAAAAATAGATTTAGAGGCTGAATGGAAGCCCTGCCATTACCACCTCATTTCCTTGCTGCTGTTTGAGTTTTGAAGGGAAGGGCACTGGCAGCAGATCCTACTCTGATTAATACATTTCTGTTTAAGATTCCACCTGTAATTATCCACTGTAGGAACAGCATGACCTGCCTAGGTTTAAATCACCAGGCCCCATATAACTTCTTTACTCAGCAGATAGACACTTCAGATATTTCTCTTGTTCAAACAGGGATGCGTAGCTATAGTTCATGGAGGTCTCATCTAGGCTGTGTTTATCTGGCAAGAGAAAACCTGCACTAACACACAGAGATCAGTACAAATAACATTTTCCGTCTCTCCACTGCAGATTAAAGCACAAACTAAAACTAATGCCATAAAATTAAAAAAATGGACACAGCAGAAAAGTTTAGTCTGTTTTTTACCAAAAAAGTCAGAGTGTCATTGAAATGCAATGGAAAGGATGGAAGGAGTTTGATGTGCCAGGAGAAGTCAGAGATAATTCTGGGTAAGTCGTGGGATAGCAGCAGAGAGGAAACTCAGTGAGAGGGAAAACTTCAGGGTGAGGTGCCATGGGTGAAGGGTTAAATTACAGGCAGGGTTATGTAAAACTCTGAAGGGGACTGGATATCAATACAGGTTTTTACAATCTCTTTGAAAACTGAGGCACTGTCTGGAAGAAGTATCTCTTGCTTTCTGAATATTCCGGGTGAATAACAGCATTGCTTTGTAATGTTGTTTTTAGGTAGCTTTGCTGGCATGAGAAAATTCTTGCTAATCTTTACACTTCTCACATGGATCTCTCCATCAGGAATTTGTGCCAGAGTACACACTTGCACTGACTCCCACGTGCAGGATACACTGTAAAACTCCAGCTCAGAAGTGCATACTTTTAATAAAAATACTCCTTTGCTGAAGGTTTCAGCAACTTTCAACAAATGCTTTCTCTCCCATCCAATATTTATGTTTTCCTTGTTAGATTCTGTTTAAGTTCACATTATTTCAGGACCATCTTGTCGTGTTTGCACAGTATTTCAAAGCACCTCCCAGTAAAAAGACATTAAGGTAATCTATGAGACTATAAATAAGAGGCTTTTTTAAGAAAGTCCTTGAGTCATTTTGCTGTAATGACAGCAGGCCTCATTAAACAGCTGCATATACTGCACAGATCGGGGACGTTCGCAATGCAAGCATGCCTGCATTTTATAACAGCCCCAAACGTGACCCCTGGGACCACAGAGGTAACAGAGACGTGGGGCTTAAATGAGGCTGCAAAAGGAGCAGGAGTGTCAAAGTTGGCCTCCCCTGTGATGGGGAGCAGTCTGGGCAATAGCAGGGGTGCTGCTTCCCTTTGCCTCTGTTAACGCTTCGTTACTCAGCTCCTGCTGACCTGCTGTGCTCAGCAGGGTGACCTTGTCCTGTGCAGGCAGCCACACACACAGCTCCTCTTTTCCTAAAGGAAATCCCATAGCTGTTTTGTCCAGAAACTCCCAAGTGGTGCTTGTGTGTCAGCACCTTTCATACAAGCTCACTTAGCTCTGTGTTTCAGTTATGCCGTTTCTGTGAAATATCTCGTGACTGCTGCAGAAAGCAAGCCCTGGTCCCTGCCTGCAAAGACGTGCTCAGTGCCTGCCTCCACTGCATTTGTGTGATGAACTGCCTGGTTCACCTGGTTATCTGGACTAGGACGATCACGCTTGCTCTGAAGGGCACTTTTCTTCTCCTGTTAAGGATGTCTCACCTCCTTCCTGGCTCCTTCCTCGCTGGTCAAGGTGTGCAGGCTGGGCTGTGACCTCTCTGCCTCGCCCCATGCTCACCAATGTGTTCGAGCCAGTCTTGTGCCAGTAAACTCAGGGCATATCGTGTCTTGATCGATGCTACTCTCTAAATGTTACATCCTGAGACTTTGTGGATACAGATACAGAACTGAGAAAAAGGATCTGATCTTTCCTGAAATTGGTGAAATTGTATATACATTTCTACTCGACAGTCTGTTTAGTGTTTAGAAACCCAGGGCTGTGTTAAGCTTACTGTGCCAGCCTCATCATTTATGATAATGCTCAGGACAGTAACAACTGCACAGTATTTTATAAACCATTTCAATGAATACAAAGAAATACTTGGAAAGTCAAATCACCATTGCTACAGAAACTGCTTGTTAAAACCAGCTGTCTTTCTTGCACACCAAATCTGACCTGCTCTCAGCATGCAAGCTGAGTGCTGCACCAGTGCCCCAGTGCCGCCCATACTCTGGCTTATTGAAATAGGCAGAATCCCCTGGAAAAACAGGCTTGTGTCAGTGCTGATAAGGGAAACATTGCAAGGGACAGGCAACAGAGGTCAGAATTTAAGCCCCTAAATCCTTAGTCTGGAGAGAGGAAGCTATTTTTTCTGCCTCAGTGGCAGGCTGAGGCTTTGATGAGGATGCCAAATACGCCTGGAGCTGTGGCAGACCCGCAGCACATAGCACACAAGCACATGGCATGGGTGCAGCTGCCCTCTGCACCACCCACATGGAAGGAGCCCCAGTGGTTCATGTGCTTGATCAGTTGTGGCAAGAGCGATTCAGGTGGTGGTGGTGAATAATTTGTTGATAATTGTTTGTGTATTTCAGCTTCTCCATTCTTCAGCAAAATAATTCTGTTAGGAAAAAAGTTATAGAAATGCAAGAACAGGAGACAATTTTGAAATGCAGCTTGTTGTATACATGATTGAGAAATCAAGCTTGAGAGGATCTTACAAAAGGCTGAGAGAACCCAGTTGAGCACTTGTTCAGTTAAGCTGCTGAAAGTTCAGCTCTTTGTTGAACAAAGGCAAACCATTTAAATCAGTATATCCAGGCACACAGGGACTTTGTAATTTGCCACTGAACAATCTGCACTATGAATTTGTCTGCAAGTCATTCCACAAGGTCTGAGGGGTCACATCCACCATGGGTCACTGAACACAGGTGAACACTTTATAAAATATTGTTCCTTCAGCCCTTCACTAAGCGTGTACAGAATACCAGGCATCCAGACTCCTGAATTAAAGCTGTAAATTTGAACTGTCAAAGCCAAAAGATGTTGGGCCAGGCAGCAGGTACCTTTATGACATTTTCTTATTACAAGCACTGAGATGCAGTTGCTCATAGCAGGCATTAAATCAAATTGTGGATGGAAGCTGACACAGAAACACCCCCGGTTTCTGCCTTACCACAGGTGCTGGCAAAATAACCTGCGTGGCTGGGGAGCTGGAGAGTGGAGATGCTTTTCTTTTGGAAGGGTTTTGCCATCCCAAATTTAACTGTGCGCCTATGACTCTGACCAGTTGCGATTATCTTAATGAACTGAAGCCTACGGAGCAACTACTCCATCACACTTGCAGGACAGTGTCTGGTTCTCCAGTCAGTGACACTGTATCCTCCCCAAATGTCATCAGTCATGGACGAGTAACCACCTTGGGTGGCTGCTGTCCATGTCCAGGAACACAGGAGAAAGAACTGAGTCCCTCAGTTCAAGAAGGACAGGGAATTGCTTGAAAGAGTCCAGCAGAGCCACAAAGATGCTGGAGGGAGTGGAGCATCTCCTGCTGAGGAGCGGCTGAGGGAGCTGGGGCTCTTTAACTTGGAGGAGACTGAGGGGAGACCTCATTCATGGTTATAAATTTGTAAAGGACGAGTGTCAGGAGGAAGGAGCCAGGCTCTTCCCTCTGATGTCAAATGATAGGACAAGGGGCAATGGTCCCAAGCTGGAGCATAGGAGGTTCAACCTGAAGATGAGGACAAAGTTTGTCAGTGTGAGGGTGGCAGAGCATGGCCCAGGCTGCCCAGAGAGGTTGTGGAGTCTCCTTCTCTGCAGACATTCAAAACCCATCTTGACGTGTTCCTGTGTGACCTGGTCTGGTGATCCTGCTCTGGCAGGGGCTGGACTGGATGAGCTTTTGAGGTCTCTTCCAACTCCTCATATTCTGTGATTCTGTGAATGATTTGACAAAATTAATGACCAGTGCTGTGCTGAATTGGTTATATGGTTCTCAGTTTATATCTTACACAATCTGCAGTAGTTCAGTACCTGCACTGTGTTGTTGACAGGAGCTAAACTGCATTGAGTTAAAGGTCTTGTGTGGACGCTTCTCTCAGGACCAGGACAGTAGAGGCAGACGCTGCTATCAGCCTCCTTCAGCCAGGCCATGGGTTCCCCGTCAGAGTTTACTTGGGCTTGCTTGTTAATTGCTCCACTCATTGCTGCTCTGTAGTCAATCACATTTAATTCTGCCTCTGGATCCAGTAATTACATGGTCTTGTTTTTATGCAGGGCTAATAGACCACCTAAGGCTTTGTCTAAATTAGTTAATGTTTCTCCTACAAAACTGGCATTTTTCCTTATTACACTGGCAGGTACAAAATGTCCCTTGAAAAAGCATATGGTAAATTACTGAAGTACAGCGAA
Source organism: Mesitornis unicolor (assembly GCF_000695765.1). Taxonomy (NCBI): domain Eukaryota; kingdom Metazoa; phylum Chordata; class Aves; order Mesitornithiformes; family Mesitornithidae; genus Mesitornis; species Mesitornis unicolor. The sequence continues at coordinate 66,723 of NW_010187643.1, read as the reverse complement.
TGCTTATGGGTTTTTGAAGGACAGGGTTAAAGGAGCATGTTCTTCATGATACATATGAGCACAGTGTTAATTTTATAGCACTTCCATAGCCTGAAATGCCTTAAAGTTGCTATTGAGAAAGCAGATACCTCAGAGGTAAACAATTCTTAAGAGACAAGGAGGCAAAATAGCCATTTCAGAAGGTGCTTGAGCCAAGCGAGAATCGCCATGTTGCGCAGACAGGCTAAAAAGGAGCAGGGGTCAGTGTCTGCCTTGCACTGAAATGCACACTTGTGGAGCAAAGTTTTTAGGCCAGCTGCATAAAAATGAAGGATTCTGTAG
>NW_010187643.1:59361-66371 GCF_000695765.1 Mesitornis unicolor | reverse complement strand
GAAAGATAAACTGGTGTTGTCGAATATTAATCTGCTAGTCATACTGCAAGAGAATTGTGGCTCTTTGTAGATATCTGGGGGCAAGACCTGGTGTAATGAGGTCAGTGGCAGCATTTCTGTTGGCTCAGTATGGGCAGGATTTCACTCTAATTCTTTAACTGTTTTTATTTCCTGTAAATAATCCCAGCTAGAGTTGAAGAACATTTTTAAGTGAGGGTTTATTCCAGAGTGCATAACTATAATGCATTAATAAATCAGCAGCCAAACTAAGTAACTACTGTTTTCCGAATACGTTTCAGCCTTCCCATTTATTTCTGGTTTTTTTCCTCTTTTTCATGTTATGTTGAAAACAACTCAAAAATCCACATTGTCTGGCAGTTTTGGGATGCCTGTAAGAAGGATAACACATACTCGTTTCCCCACCAAATGATCCCTGCTGTGTGTTCAGGCAGCAGTGGAGTCAAAAGCGCAGCATTAGTTCAGCCTTGGTTCCCTTCACTTTCTGCTGATCCCATGAAATTGAAAAAGCAAGTGGAAAAAAATCAGAAGATCCCTTCACATTTTCTCCAGTTTAAAGTACTAACTATCATGTTATATAAAAGCCTGAGGTAAGCCTCAAAGTTGGATCTCTTACACAGCAATTTCCTTGAAGAGCTGCTGGATCACATTTTTGTATGGGTTTCTTCTACATAGAAGTATTTTATTGCATCTATTTATCCCCGTGACCTGGAATTCATTTATCTGATAAAGATATTTCCATGACTGAGCTTCCAAATAAACAGAGAAAAGTATGACACATCTGCTTTTAGTTTTTCCTCCCTGTGGCTAATTTGAAAATGAACACTAGAGAAATACGTGTACAGCACAGCGTTACCAGCAAACACTGGGCTGCAAACTTCCAGGTCGCGATAACTCTGCCAAACCACAAAATTAATATGACTGTGATGGAGTGAAGGAAGGACTGCAATCAGCGGGCATGCAGTGTTTCTCGGGCACTAAAAACCCAGGCAGGGATTTAGATCAGCTGATGTAAAATCCTTTAAATCTTCTAACTTGTTCCCAAGTCCCTCGCACAGTAATCAGATACCACAGCTGAGACCTTCTGTCCTGCCCTGAACAGCGTATCTAAGCCAGCAGCAGGGCTGTCTTAGTTTGGAAGCTGACTCTTATGCATTTATAGTCTCTAAAACGAATGTGGGGCCTCTTTATGCCTTTGTCAGACAAAACCCTAAGGGAATTAGGACAGAGAACAAGTGCCGTTATGTCCTGGTGCTGTGCTGGAACATGCTCTTTTCTTAGAGGGAAAATGAGTTAAATGAATGGAAACTTTTGGCCCCTGATGGCTGCTGTATGCACTTAGGGTTCATCATTTGCCCTGCCTAGATGCACATCACTTCTGCCAGAACAAATGAGTATTTCCCTGATTAATCAGTAGCCCTCAGGGACCTGCTCTTTCTGAACATATATTATCATCATTAAGAAGCCTTACTATCCTGTGCTTGTTGCAGAATACGGAAAACACAGAGTAAATTGCAAAACACAAAGACACATTTCTCTGTATCTCTTTCAGTAACAGTGTAATTTGGTATCCTGAGATGACAATGTCTCATAAATGCTATTAACTCAGACATTTAAACGCAGGAACGTGGAAATGCTGCGCAATTATTGTTGTCAGCCCTGAAGGAAGCCCTTGCCATGGATTAAGCAGCCCTAATGTGCGCCTGCCTGGGGTGTTTCTTCCTGGGGCTGGCAGTCTCGGTGCTGGTGCCTGCAGCAAAGGGGACTCCCAGCTCTCAGCAGGGTGGGGGGGAGCCAGGCAGGCACAGCTGAGCAGGGGTGCCTGGGGCTGAGCTCTGCTCCCTGGCTGGAGTCAGCGAGACCCAGCTGCATGGCTGGTGTTTCCCCCAGCAACATCCTTACACCTCCACTGACCCACTGGGTCGCTGTAACCTGCCAACCTCCAGCACAGGTTCACTGGAGGGGCTGCCAGGCTCCCTGTGCTCTCCTGGCTCAGCCAACCCTACCCACACCTGACATCTCACACGGGACAGTTGTGCTGGGCAGCATCTTTGGCAGGATCAACATAGCTTGGACCCAGCAGTGGCACAGGGGCAGGACAGAGGATAGGATCCTTCACTGTATTTGAAAGTGCAGCTTTCACTTTGCAAACAAATTACTGGTTAAATCACATTTGACAGACCCCAGAGTAATTGCTGTGTGAGCAAGGCTTGGGTTTAGGAGGCAGGCGTGACTGTGTGTTCACCTGACAATTAGCTGGCCCATCCCATCCAAGCAAGCGTCTCACTGTTGTGTGGTATTGGACACCTAATTAAACACCAAACGAAAATTAATAGGTCCCCCTTCCACTAGCATCACCACCTAATTCTGATACTGCATAAGGCCCGTGCTATTGCAAGATAAATTATGCGCTTTCAGGCAACAGGGCATATCTCCTTCCTGCCGAGCACTTGGTCACCTCTGAAAGAGCAGCCATGGTGCCATGGAGAGCATGGACTGGGTCTCTTCTTTCTTTCCTTCTTTTCCTCCATCTTCAGGCTCTGGTTTCCATGGAAAGGACACTGAGGCCTGCAGGGTGGATCAGGACAAGCAGCATGGAGGAGCTGAGACAGATGGAGAGAGAGGACATGCAGGGCTGGCTGGGGGCAGAGCCTTTTGCTTTGCTCTATCTAAAACTCACGAGCATCATCAGTTCCCGCTGTCAGCAGTTACCACTCACCGAGACCCAGCTGAGAGGTGAAAGCAGCCATTAAATGCTGCTTGTGTCTCCTCTGCAATCACTGGGCTCGAGTGGCCCTTGGAGCCAAAATGAAAGGAAATGGAAACAGCAGCTCCATTATTTCAAAGCAGATTGCACTGAATTTAGTCCATTGCTAGCGGGAAAAGCCCTGGTCCTTCCAAGCTGACCTGAGACCTGTGCTTATCTGTGACCCTCTTTTAGTCTAGGAAACTGAGCAGAACCAAACCCACTGACTGGGAGAAACTTCCACAAATTTCAGTTTGTGCAAGCCTTTCCACTAATGCTCTTCTGACATGAAAGAGAATTTGACTGCCTGATATTGTCCCCTGCTGGGCCTATATTGATTTCTTTTTTAAAGATGAAAATATATGATGCAGCGCTCTTGAAAAATTAGAAAAACAAATCAGCCTGGAGCTCAATACCATACGTAACTTTTAAAATGCTAGCTAAAGACTATTTGAAAGGGAAGAGAAATACGCATTTTTTATTACAAGATCTGAGTTTAGAAACTGGCTTCACCTCCCTGACGCCCTGGACTGAAGGGCACTGCTTTTCTGGCACTCTCACATGTTAACAAGGTCATCTGCACTCCCAGGAGAAACTCAGAATTCATAACTGCAGATAAAAAAAAAGAGAAGAAAGAGAGACTGATTTGCAGTTCCTTTACATAAAAATATATTCAGAGAAATTTCCAGTGCACAAGTCCCTTGCTATGGTTGGGGTCTTAGGCAGTTTGTTTATTAAGAAAGATCAATGTTTATTTTATTTAAGCATTTCAGCTCCCCTTAAAAAAGGAAAACTAGAAAATAAATAAAGTTCAGTGTCAGAAGATCCACAGCAGAGCTATTCTCTGTGTTAATAAAACAAAGGGAATCATACGGATGTCCTTGAGAGTTACTGTTTCTTACAGAGATAAGATGGTGATTAATGGGAAATTTGTTCTTGCCAGAGGTGGCTATCAAGTATAAATAAATAAATGGTATGGTTCCATTCTTGCAGACTACCTACCATAAATATTATTACTCCAGTAATAGGAAGCTGTAATACTGTTGGCCATTCGAAGGTTAAGATTCTGAGAACACCCTTGCCCCTAAGGTTATTCTGTTGATGATGTCATTTACTATGATGCCACAGGAAAAAACAAATGGTATGGCAACCAATCCAATTTAGTTTTAAAATAATTTCCAGAATATAATGTTATTTTCTGATGGTGTCACTGCACCTTGTCAGAATTAGCCAAAGATCTTAACCTCAAGAAATGGAACAGCCTTTATGAAGCTGGACTTTAAATCTGATCAAGTGCTGGGACAAATAAATATGGGTTATGTCCCTTCTGATGCATTTCAAGACATCTCGCTATAGGCAGTGGTACAAGTCCTGCAGCAGCACTCGGTGGGAAGCAGAACATTGCCAGGAGGCACCAACCTCCTGCAGTGCTCCCTAGCACTTGTCTGAAGTTACTTGCAGAAGAGACAGAGGATTTCCAATTTTCCTTAACTAGAGATAGAAACCCCCCTCCTTCAAGACATTCAGTCATCCCCACAGCTTATTTATGGATTTTGTATTTCACGGTCCAAATATATTAACTAAGTTATTCTGTCAAGAAATATAAATGATGATCATTTGTTAGCTGCACCACTTGAGTAATTGTATCAAAGTGTAATAAAGTTATTGAAGGGATTTATTAACCTGATGAAGGAACTCATTAAATCCTTCAAATGCATTAATGAAGGAGGAAGTGTGGGCCTTTTGGTATAATTGGAGATTGGAAATTGTGCAGCTGGGCCAACCTGATAAAAATTATCAGATATTCCAAATCACTTTAATTTAGCTAGTCATTGTGGGCATTTCTATCACTACCCTGGATTTCTACATTATTTTTCTAACATAAGTAGCTCTGCCTCAGAACTCAATGACTTCTTTTTGTTTCACTATGGCCTGAAGTTGCATTTGTGTGTTTACAAGCTGGGAGCTGAAACACACGTCAGTCGATGATGAGTCTCTTGCCCCATGCAGCGGAGAAGGGACGCGAGCCAAAACCTGCCTTTTGAAGTGCACTAGAATGGCAAACTGGTGCAGTTGGCAGGGGCCATTGCAAGCAATGACTTGCTCAGGTACCTACAAACAGTGTCCACGTTGAGAGGTGAAGAGCACACCTGGTCCTTCCTGCTGGCAGGCTGACGGTGTGCTCAGCAGTAACATGCCAGGTGAATTTCAGCTCTTTTCTTCCAGCAGCCTTGGACTAAAATCAACCTCTTGTGTGAGATGTGCCTGGTGGATCTTGAAAGTAGACCTTTCTGCTGCTAACTGAGTGTGTGGCTTGACCAGCACCACCAGCCTGGCACTGCTTGGGCCAAGCGCTTTAACAAGACACGTTCCTGAATGTTTCTGTGTAAGACTTAGCTAAGGAGCACGGAGGTCAAATGTGGATGGAGTCAAAACGTTAGCTGTGCTGCACTAATTCATCTGCACAGACAGAAATCAGTACAGCCAACCTCTGCTCAGGAAAAAACAAACAGCTGCATGGTAGAAAGAGGGTGCACTGAGCGAGGGAGGACAGGTCAGAGTGCAGCACACCGGCAAATGCATCTGAGGGTCAGCCTGGGATCATCTGCTGCATTTCCACGCAGCTTTCAGTGAATCAGCAGTTGCTGTCCCATCTCTTACCTGCAGAACATCTGGTTTAAGCCAGAGCTGATTCCTTTTATAACGTTTTTAAATTGGGAAAACCACATGCATGAGTGCAAGCTGCACTTTTCCAGTTTGCAGCATTGAAAAGCTTCCAAGTACCCAGGAAGTGTAACTGCTGGAGGTGCTGCTGTAACGCACTTCAGTCGGACGCAGTCTGCCATATGGCTGCAGCTGTGTGGCACCTGGGCCGTAAAAAGAGGGGAGCACGGGAAGAGACAATTATTTCCAGCATTGCTTGTGGTGTTGCTGATTTATGGTGGGCTGGAATCAGCAGCGTGAAATGAGGGTTGTTACAGACCTGTTCTTTATGATCAGGTGGCAGCATGTGTGCTTCTGCTGAGTGATGACATTCACAGGACTAGGACATCTGAGAAACAGCAAACTCTGGTTTCAACCCCCTGTCAAGGAGTTTTTATGAGGAGATGTGAAAACATGCAATTTGTGTCTTCCTGGTTGTTCCTGTGCCCTGGGAGAACTGAAGCTGGTCTTTGTAGCTTAAATCAATTAGGAGAAGGATGCAGGATGCCTTTTTTGTTTTAGGCACATATTTTTCATGGTTGCATTCCAGATAAAATGCAGTTCTGTCAGGGATTCTAATCACCTTTCAGCCATTTATGTAAAATACGTGTCTCTGAAAGAGGTAATGAATGCCATATCCCTGAGGCTTGAAGAGTGCTGGGATGTGAAGTGCAGCGGTAACGAAGTGAGACGTGGGCATTATTCTCAGGCAGAGGCCTCCCGCCACCGCCGACTCGGCTGCTGCATTGTGCGTCTCTGCGACGTGGGAGACAAGGCACAGAGCGTGCAAAGTCAAAACAAATTCACTGTACAACGCTTTACAATAAGGTCACCTCTGGTGTAAGGCGAGTATTTAATGGCCGCCAGCTTCATTATAAATCTTTTTTCTGGGGCGTCTGCTCTGCTTACATTGTGAGTCTTGGGAGAGGTGAAAAGATTGATTTAAACCAGACCTGTGAGGTGAGCAGGTGGCGAAGAGAAGGGAGCAAATGTGTCATGTCAAATCGTGACATTTCAGGTGATCTACACATCACTGCCTGTCTTTTGGACCTCAGCCCCTGCTCTAAATAGCTGTTTAAGAACTTGGAATTGACAGCCGGAGCAGGAGCCAAGACCTGCTGCAGGCTGGGCAGCATCTCCCCTTCCCAGGTGAGCTGGCTCCAAAGGAGGGACAATATGCTACGAGGAAACCTCCCTCGCTCCTTCCAGCTGAAAACGGACCCAGGCTGAGCCTGCTCCTTGCTAGGCAATGTATCAGATGGAGAGTTGAAGCTGCACTTGCTCTTAGTCAAAAGATCACAAGATGAAGTATTAAGTTTTCAGTCATCAATCTCATTCCCTGCTTGTGCTGGAGAACATACTGGTTTTGGCATGGATAGGTTAATTAGGAAGAGAAGCAAAGCAATTGCCACCTTTATTTCTATTTATGGAAATGGAGTTGAGCAGTTAACCAGTGTGCATTGCTTTCAAAATGTGTACCATATTATGTTTACCTAAAATAGAACAACTGAAAGATGCACTTTTTACTAGCACTTCTCAACTG
>NW_010187643.1:52848-59330 GCF_000695765.1 Mesitornis unicolor | reverse complement strand
GAAACATAGATAGGGGAAAGAGGCACATTACAGCCACAATACACTCTGAACATGCTGCTCTCATCTAAAGAATCCAACACTTAAATATGCCATTATTACATTATTAGTCTGCTGCTGTGTTTGCTGTTCTGAAAGAGATGAAGTGAGCATGACTTAAATAATTTCCAAAGAATTAAACAGAAAATCTATAGAACTGTTGAAGCGATACAAAACAGGAAAATCGTAATGGCTTCCAAATTAGAGTGTATCTGACAGTCCCCATTTCTTAGCTCTCCGAGTCTTGTAAAAGTTTGTGTAACAGTCTGCTATTTTGAGAAACATTAGCTCTTGTCTCTCCCTTTTACAGTCTGCTAAATAGGCTGTATATCTTCTAACCTTGCAGATGACAAAACGCGCTCCTTCACCACAGTCCACACAGTGCTAGATCATTTCAGCCTTTTTGAGTAGATGACACGCAACTCTATAACGGCATGATTAGGCCCGTAGATTAGCAGATTACACCTATAAATCTTTGCCATAGCTACCACTCACTTGGCAGATGCAGTGAAGTTTCATCATTTGTTCTTATGTAGAAAACATGCTGTGAAATGCAACCTCAAAGGTCACTGGGATGGCATTTCCTTTTGTGGCCCTTAATAAACTTGCAGCTAATGCAGCAATTACCAACTCCAATTACCTCTATGTTGCCTTCAGCGAATTTCTTTTCCAAAGTCTCGATAGCCAGGTTCCAGTCCCTTCAGTTAAAGAGTGAGGTGCATTGAGCTATTCATACAGTCGTTACACATGTCTGAAACAGGCTATTTGTGCAATAAGGACTCATCTGAATGAGGAAGTTGTGCCAACAGGACTTGGATGGGGTATTTAAATGGTACTGAAAAGATGTGATCAAAAATGGTGCCTGGGCACTCTTATTTCAATTCTAGTTTTATATAAGATAACCTGTTCCTATTCCACCACAGCTAAATCCAAACAAACTGGAATGGAAAACATTGTCCAGCTTTTTATATACATATATTTCCCAGCAGTTTTGCATATATGTGCATACATAAACATACAAGTTACTACATCTGATGCGGTTCCTTAGCTTGTGAGCTGTAGTCACATATTTAGTATTTATTTAAACAAAGTTTGGAGATATTGTACAAGCTAATACATTTCCTTTGTTAGCTTCAAAGGGCTTTGACAAGCTACATAGCTTTTGTTCTAACTGCATTTATATTATAGCTGCTAAGTGCTAACTTGCAAGTTGCAGCATTTAGAAAAGCTAGAAAAGGAACTGGTATAATCTACTTGTTTGGCAGCAGCCCAGCACTGATACATGCTCTTCAAGTCACAACATGTTTGACTGAAATGAAGCCAATGGAATAATTCTTTACAAAGGAGGAGAGCTAACCTGTAATATGTTCAAGTGGCTGTGTCACTATTACGAGTTCCAGCTCTTTGTTCAGTTACAAAGGAAGATTGCTACATTTTGATACCGACTACATGGGCGCTATTATCCCTTCTCCCGGCTCTCCGTTCTGCTTTCCTTGGAGGGAATAATTGTGAGGGCTGCTTTCAAGAGTTTGAGCTGTGGGTACCTGACATGCACCTGCCAGGAGTTCAGCAGAGCAGAATGGCATTTAACAGTGGTCCCTGTTGGCCTCCCCCTCCAAAGCTTTGCTTCCACAAGTGCAGGACTTCGTCTCTGGTTTGGTTTGTCTTTGACGCGTCACTCGCCTCTTCATTTTATTTATACTTGACTGGCATTTAAAATTATGCCTGCTGATTTCAGATGTAGTTCAGCTCTCACCAAAATTAATTTAGGTAATTCCTCCTTTTCTGAAGTAGTCCAAAGGAAATCGCTAATTTGTGGATGGCCCCAGATTCCATCATGTTTCTGTTTGCGCACTCACGCACAGCTATTACCAACAATAAATGTGACCTTGGGTCTCATTTAGCATTGTCTTTAGGTTTCCAAATGTTGGAAGAGACATCCAGGTTCCTTTTTGTGCAAAGGAACTTGCACCACCCATGCCCAAAATATCCTACGTGTAGTATTCCTTCAGGAACGCTAAAAACATATTTGCTTGGGAATAGTGCTGGAGAGTACTGCGTGTAGGCTCACCAGTGCAGCAGGACAGGAGATGATGGCTTTGGAGACGTCTCGCTGTGTTACTGGTTGTAAGGTATTCTCATTGCTGCTCAGATGTCAGCTGTATTTCTGGCTTTGTGTTAGGGTGTCTGTGGCTTTGGATCAGCATTTGTTTTCTCATTTAAAATGATGTAAGTAAAATCACGTAAACATAAAGAAAAGCTTAAGAGGAGCTAATATCATTATTAGATTAATAAAATGCATAAACCTGAGGGGAAATGTGCTATTCAAAGTCAACTGATTCTGCATAAGAAGAACTGCCAGCTTTAAGAAGGGAGGTAAGGGATTATATGTGAGAGGAAACTTCTCGATGAGATGAGTGAAAACTGCTTTGGTAGATTAAGCTCTGTCAATAAAAATGTTCTGAGGAGAGATAAGTGTGATAATCTGTAACAGGAATAATACTCTTGCTGGCCTATGGTTCAGCCCTAATTCTAATGATTGTCTGATATGTCCCACAATCTTGCAATTAGTCCATCACTGTTACAAATATCAGGAATATAATATACTCCTAAAATAACCAAGTTAAACTTCTAGGACAAACTAATCTTACAGCAGGCAATTTCAGGAAGACAGTTCATTCACACAGCATATTTGACGATGGGTGTTCAGTACTACTACTACACATAATCTAAACGTATTCATAAATACAATAAAATAAAATAGCTTTTTTCTGATCTCTTTTTTTTTTGTGGTCCACCTCTGGATTTCCATCCATTTCAATATAAACACGGAAGGATACACATAAGCTTAGCCAAGTTTTTGCTTCACAATACAGAAAACTATTCAATTACTGTGTTTCATACCTTAAAAACGCCATCAGCCTTGCCAAAAGAAGTGGAAATGGAAATAGCCACTTTTTGTGCACGGTGTGTAAGAGAGCTGTACAGGAGTGCCCTCTGCACACACTCTAGAGAACTGCATTACCTTCATTTGGTTTAAAATAAACTTGAAAATGCTATGTGATAGATTTAAACAATTAAACAGTACTTCAGGAGCTTAATGAAATGAATGCACCATTACAATGACAAGGATTATAGACCATTAGATCTTAAAATAGCATAAAACGCTATTTTCCCCGAGTAGAAGTGCCATCAATTCAGTATTACTATTACCAACAACTTACAAATTTTTCTACAAACGCTCTGTTTTTCTCCAAAAAGAAGGGTCCACCTTTCTAATAATATCTTATTCCTGATAGCTAAAGTTAGTTTGTTCAGAAATCGACACATTCAGGAATCTAATTTTTTTTTTAAATAAAGGTAAACCGTATGTTGTGGTTTAACCCAGCAAGCAGCTAAACCACCACCCAGTGCGCTTGCTCAACTCCCTGCACTCCCTGGTGGGATGGGGAAGAGAATCAGGAGAGTGCTACATAACAACTAAAATAAACCAAATGTCAATAATAATAATGCCAATTAATTGTAACAGGAAAAGGAATGATGATAATAATAGGAAAATGATAATAAAGCGATCGAAACTATACTCAGCTCACAAACAGCAGCCACTGCCCTACACCAACAACAGCACAACAAAGGAGGGGTAAGGCTCAGGAACTGAGATGGGCCACCATCACGAAGGAGGAGGGAAGGGACTGAAAGGGCCAAAAGGGCAAAGAAGAAGGGGTCATCCCCTGCAAGCTCCCCAGTTCATGGTGAGTGTGATGTTTATGGGATATTATTCATCTTTTTTGGTCAGCTTAGATCATACCCAGATCATCTGTCCTGGGTCACTTGTCCCAGAGAGTCCCCGGCTTTCGCTTCCCCTCCTTTCTCTTGTGCAGAGAGAAGAAAAAAGAAACGAAAGAAACTATAACCACAGGTGCAGGCAAAACCTTGAAAAACATAAATATGCACCGGCGAGAACAAAACCAATAACCTTATCAGCAAACGCTGCAGTGTTGTCAGAAATTCAGCTCTGCTGAAACAAAAGGGAATTCTACGGTTCAGTCCCCACAAACCCAGGACACCGTGTGTGTGAGGCTTTGGCTCTGCAAGGGGAGCAGGAGCACTGCACAGAGGTCCTGCCCTGGCTCCCAAACCCTTCAGAGGAGAAACTGCCATCACTGCCTGGCTGTGGCACACTGGTGAAGTACAGAGGATGAAGGCGAGACTGTAACTGTTTGGGAGGGCAGGAGATTAGAAAGTAGGAATAAAAGGTGACTTACAGTTGAACCAGTGCACGTGGACTTGACTTCAAACGGCCTTGGAGCCAGTAGTGGCTGTGACTTACTGGTGAGAGCTCCGGTGAGGAGGACCTAGCAATAACAAACACTGTGTGTCAGGTAATAAAACAAATAAATTCATGTTTTTAACGAGATCAAATAGCTGTTGGGAGGCAAACCACATTATCAGCCAAGCCATGTTAAAAAAGGAAATCCATCTATCCATTTATACCAGCAAGTCCCCTCTACACTCCATATGCTATAGAACAGACCCAAATATGTTGTCTAGCCTTGTCATCATCTTGTGCGACAGCGGGATTACACTACACATAATGGTAAAATGCACTCACTGCTGTATTCTGACACGTTTTAGAGCGATGTTTGTTGTTGGAAAACTGTGCAGAGGCGTAAGTGCTATATGAGGAGCCTAAATGGAGCCCCACTGCTTCTTTGTGTGCTCTCCCAGCTAACGGCACTGCTGACAGACAGCACTATTAAGCAGTCATTAGCACCATGTGTGAAAGCTTGGCTTCAGCTGATAATAACAGGCTATTCAATATTTTGAGCCTTTGTAAGAAAGAGGGCACCTAAATGAGAATAATGAGGTCATTCTATGACATGCCTGAGGATATGAAACCATGGGTAACTTTTTAGCCCGTTTGATATGTGAACACATTACATTCAACTGTGACAGATGATTTCTAGCCTTCAAAATAAAAAAATGCTTCTTCCATTAAATCACACCATACAACATCAGCACCGAGGGGTAATCAAAACACTGGTGTCACTGTAAAGCACAACCTTCAAAACAATTCTGTGTAACCCAGTCAAAAAGAAAACATAAATATGGACAGATATGTGAAGTAGAGCAAGGGGTTGAGACAGCATCAGAAAACAGCACATTTTAACAGTGAGCAAAATTTAAAAGGATTTTATGATAAAAAGATTGCTTCCAATTCTGCATAATGTTTTCTTTTGCTGACTGAGATCCGTGGACTATTTTGGCTTTGAAAAGACGAACAAACGGAAGTTTTAATTTTAGACCTGCTGCTTGCTTAGAGCCGTTGCTGTCTCCCTCACAGCTGGCTCCCTTTCCTTTGGGACAGGCAAATGGGCCCAACATCCACAGGAGGTTTTGTGCCATGGGGCTATTTCATGATTCCTCACGCAGTCGAGCAGCCGGGGTTTTGAGCGGGGCTGCGCTGTGTATCCATGTCACATCACAGCCTCTTAGGTAGCACCTTGTTCTGTGTCCCCGCTGTATTAACCCACGAGTGAATGCTCCAACCTGCATAGGTCTAAGGATTAACACAGTTACTGTGTTGCTCAGCTTAGTGGTTTAACACTCTCAGACTTCACAGTAGCAATAGGAAAAGTCGTCTTTTTTTCTGGTTGCTCTTCAGTGTTGCTTCTTATGCTTCTGCCTACAGGGGTGACGCCTGGGGAATTTTCCTGGGTGTGCAAATGTCACACAACTTCCAGGCTGTGAACAAGGAAGCGTGCTGGCCCTTAGCTCTTTTTCTTTTTGGGAAAGCTCAGTGACCTTTGCTAGATGAGATCTTTGTGTGTGTGTGTGTCTAGTTTAGCTTCCTTTTAATTGTATTTTCATTTTGTACTGTTTTTAGTGGTGTTATACTTGTGTAGTTAAGTGACATCTGCATAGTACAACTTAGTTCTTTGTATTTAGCTCCAGCTTCTGCATGTTTGTTTAATGGTAGAGCCTAAATACACAAGCACAGCTGCTAAGAACTCAGCGCTGAGCTTTGGGATCTCCCTCCTGCCCTGGGCACCCTCAGAGGTGCAGCTGGGCGAGTACCAGGGATGCTCAGGATGGTGCCTGTGCCAGGGAGGACCTCTCCCTTCACCGGCTCCTGCAGCATCACCTGCACACACTTTGAGGATAGAAAGAGGTGAAGGCCACTGTGTGCTTTCCTTGGGAACCACTGAAAACCTCTCACGCATAAAGGCTCAAAGGAAAAGAGAGTGGTTGTGGGAGCAAGGGCAGGGGAAAGCACCTTGCTCTCAGGGAGCTCTGCAGTTTCTCTTTGTACCCACGCATGAGTTACCCTAGAGGGAAGCAGAATTGCAAGTTTGCTTCTGTTCCAGTCTTTCTCCTTTTAGTTTGCATTTTCTTGGTCTTACTGGTTTTTTACAAGGGATTAACTCAGGAGCTCCATTTAGGGA
>NW_010187643.1:47702-52817 GCF_000695765.1 Mesitornis unicolor | reverse complement strand
TTTTGTTCAAATTATTCAGAGGCTTTGCAGGCTGTGTTAAACTTTTTTACTTCATCCAGGCCTCACGCTTATTAAAGTCCTTTTTTAATTAAAAAAAGATTAATCAGTGATTGCCCCTTCTTTAGAGGATACTTTAAAAGATTAAGCCTCTCCAATATTATAATTGGAATAATATACACATGCTCTACCTGAAAGGCAATTGCAAATGCAAAGAATAGCATGTAGTGTTTGTTTTATAATCTTAATGTTTCATTAGATGTTTGCTGGTTATGAATTATCTAGCAGCTCAAACATAACAGCTAATTCTGATTACCACTACTCTTGAATCACTAACATTATCCTGGAAGAGCAGGAAGGTAGGAAAAGGGACTGCTTTGCAGTATCTTTACAGTACAGAAAAGAAAGCATTTTAAAATGGACTGTAGACTGTAAATACAGTGGTTTTTCATTAGCAGAAACGTTAGTGTACTCTCCAACAAGGGGTAGGATGGCACAACCCTTCCCAGCAGCCTAGCTCAGCCCCTCTTGACTTCCAAGGCCTGAGAACTGCAGCCAGAGTATTTGAATGCATCGTTATCACAGTCATAATTTATACGTCGGGCAGTCTTTTTTTCGGGAAAAGTAGTTCTGCTGTTCATTAAATTAGTAGCACAAGGCACGATATTTCAATATAACATGTCTTCATTAAAGACTGAACAATCTGTGAAGCTCTGTTAAAAGCTAACATAATACAGAGTGTAATTGCAGGAGGCAGGTCTGGCTTTCCAACATCGAGAGGTGACTTAAGCCTCGCGTGTGTTTTAGACGTTTATTCTTCGTGCACTGGATTCATGCGCTGCTGTTCTTGGCTGGAAGGAGTAAAAGACGACTGGGAGAGATTTCTGCTACTTTAGCTCTGTGCCTTTACTCACTGCACTTTTCAATTTCTGCAGCATGTCCTGTTACGTTTATTGTGTGTTTTTAGACCCCAAGCTGTCAAGATTAGGCAACATAGGAACTTTAGGTCTTAATATTGGAGGTCTCAACACTAGGTCAAAAATTTTTCTAATCCTTAAGTATACAGAGGAAATTCAAAAAACATACTCTGAAAGACTCCAGTGCTAAAAGCTAAATAAAAAAAAGACAGACTGTAGTTTTTCATCTCACAATCTTTGGGTCAAATGCAGTGTTTTTTAAACAATTTGAGTTTGTACTACTGAGAAAAATGAGAAAGTGCTTACATTATGAGAATCTAAGCAGCAGAATCTGAAAAACGACATTTAAACTCTTTCATTGAAAGTTTTTATTTGGCAGAACAAAGTAATTGTTTGTCTCAAGTACCAAAACACTGTTGAGAAGAAAATCAAGCTGGTCTGGAATCTGCAGACATAGGAATGCTTCTCCACCGGATTCCATTGTATCTGAATCATCTTACTTTTTAAACGGCTACAAAATTGGGATTATGACGTTGCTGAAGCCATACCATGGGCAAGAATTCTCATCAAAATATCCCAGTGCCAACTTGCTGCCATGTTATGACACAGCTGTCCATAAGAGGTAATTATGACAAGGAAGATAAAGTGCCAATCAGAAGGGGTTTTCTTAAGCTATGACTTTTCCCATCGATTTTAATATATTTGCCTTTCTAAAAGGTGTTGGTTTGTCTTCCAAAGGAATTAAGTGCTCGGTAATAACTGGTGTGTTTTTTCTTCCCTCTCTAGTGTTCATAATGGCTTCTGGACTTTTGGTTTACCCTTTTGGTTTCAACTCTGCTACTGTGAAGAGATTCTGTGAGAATGCAGACATCTACTATGCAGGAGACTGCCAGATCGGCTGGGGGTATATGCTGGCAATTGTTGGGGTCATGTTGTCTGTCTTTTTACCATTCTTTGCAAAATATGCACCAAAAGAGCACATATCTCCAACTCCAATACCTACTATTTTATAGTATTTTATTACTGTTGAAGAACAGAACATTCCTGTCTACAGGCAATGGGCAGAAGTTATTAGAGCACTTCCATTTAGCTGTATAGCTAAAGAGAAAAAAAGGAGATGGGGAAGAGAAGGTCAGATTCACAAAGACCAAAAGTGCATTGATAGTCTTCCGTAAGCATGAGCAGCAAACGCTCTGGAATTGAAATAAGATTAATCAGCAGCCTTTATACTGCTCTAAACATATAGTGGCATAATGCCTTAGACAAAAAAAAATCTGTTTATCCTCAAAATATCTGTCTACCTCCCAGTTTCTTTTGTGTCTCAAAATCGTAAGTCTTTTAAAAGCTTCAATTCACTTTTTATATATTATTAGATGTCAAAACTTTTACGAACCCCGTAATTTGAAAAATCAACGATGATATTTTGTTACAATTATTTTGATTAGTGAAAAAGCGCCTGCTAGTAGCCGCAGCCTAAAATTAAGCTTGAGATCTAAAAAGAATTGTATGCAAGAAAACCATTTCTTTTAATCTCCATGTATTCACAGTAGCTGCATATTGTAAGCTGTCAGCACACTCTTTAATACTGATCTAATCTTAAAGATTTACAGTCATCTTCATGATGAAAACTTCAGATTACTTTTTTTCAGAGATAGATCTTACCACTTCCAAAGGCTTCACGATGATTTCACAGTTTAACAGAAGGAAAAAAGGTGCTAAGAAGTTGTTTCTGGCATGTCTTAAATCATCATTTTAGGTGGACTTTTACAAAATTATTTGAATTGCTACAACTGTAGATTTTGGGTTCTGTTGTTTGTTTTCTAAAGCCAAAAAGAAAAAATCTGTTTACAAAAATGTATGTGCCCAATGGCCCTTGTATGCAGTGCTAATACAAGTCAGAATGGGCTAGACTCTATTTCCTTTACTATTAAGAGCCCATTACTGTATTAAAAAAACCCCAAACGTCAAGTGAAATGCTACTGAACACAACTAAGAAGAATCTGGTGCTGTGTCAGAACTAGCAAATGGCCATGTTTTGTGGATTTGTATGTGAAATTGGTGAAGTCTGACTTCCACAATAGCAATGAACTCATTAATGTCAAGCATTGAAATAAGTGCACTTGATTGCCTTAAGCAAAAGAAATATTGGGTTCTAATCTCACCCCACGGTTATGTTTGTCATTTAAAATAAAAATAGAATTCTAATTCTATTCTCATCTTTTATTCTCTATTATTTATTTAAAAAGAAGTAATCACGTAGATTATATTTAATTCAGAGCTGTACTTGCTAGGTTAGTATTTTGGCACAAACCAAGTGATCAAATTCAATATTCTTCACTTAGCTGAGTCCAACTGATTCCTGAATATTTTTTTTTTAATGGAAAGTGTACATGAAGGGACAGACAGAGACATGTTGAGGATGCAGAAGAAAATGCAAACAGATAGAACAATCACTGTGTTATTTGAATAAATGTCAAAGACTTCTGCAGTCTGATTTACATTCCTCATCCTTCTAAACTTCAATGGAACGTTGCACTGTTTTCCAATTTGTCTGTTGTTACATCTTCATGCATTCTAAAAGCAAATTCTGCACACAAACTTAGCAAGTTCCATTACTAATCTTTATATACAAATTTAAATGTGGAATTAAGTCCACTGAGAAGGCGAGAGAGTGCATGTGCTATGTGTTTTTCTCACAGTGACTGAGGAATGAAGTCTTTCAAATATTTAACAAAATAAGTTGAAGAAATGCGTCTAAAGTAAGAATATTAGATTTCAGTCACTTCTGTACAGCAACGTACTTCTCAGTAATGTCTTACACTTTTTTTAATGAATGGCTGAAACTGATAGTTTTCATATGAGTCAGAAAAGTGAGGAATAACAAGCAACATGTAAAAATAAAATCATCACCACAGAAGTAGAAAGACAGAGATGCAGGCTTTTCTTTCCTAACCAACCTGTGCCTTTACACTAGAACTATTATACAAGACAGGATCAAGATGGTTAAAAAACAAAACAATGAACCAACAACTGAAAAGTGTTGAGTAATGTGTATAAACTGTATTACGTAGGGGTTCTTGTTGTGTAATGTTTACGACTGTTCACTTAATGTTTCTCTAGAAAAAGTGATTTGTTAGTGTAAAGTAGAAAACTTTTTTTGCAAAGATCTAAACACTTTCTGAAAGTAAATCTTTTCTGAGAGTTTTATTAACAGCCATAACGTACCTAGTAGACACAAAAGACCTGTTCCTGACGTTACTTATCGATGTAACATTCACGTGTGCAGAACTGGAACCATCAATCATTCAGCTGAAATCAGCAGGGCAACATTTGTGTGATGTTGATGACACACACAGATGCTCACAGGTCTGGTCCCATAGTTCAAGCTTCCTTTGTAATTTTAAATTACTGTTACAATGGAGTCTTTACAATCGACAACACTGCCATACCAAATCCTTTACTTCTTAAAACTCAGCTTCTTCTGTTGTGAATATCTTCAAGCTCTATATCCTGTAATGTTCTGCACCTTTTATGAGTTAAGCAAAAGCTTCCATTTGGAACTTTCTTTAATACTTTATAATACATAAAGGAAATCAAGTATATGTATATGACCTCTACAAGTGGACACACGGAACTCTCCTTGAAACATCCACACTCAGAACCAGCTTAGTACAGAAGGCAGAGATGAGAATGCAAGTAGTTCTTACAACAGTTAGTAAAGCATATACTTCAGCTCCTCAACTGGAACATTAAGGGAGGTGTTGCTAACAATCCATGTGCTAACACTGACAGATCACTTTTTAAAATAAAGACTGTCTGCGCGTTAAACTGTGTCAATGCGTTTTCCTGTTACAAGTCAGACAATTTACTGGACCAGGCTCAAGTTTTATTCTAAATATATAATTTTTTAAGTGTAACTAAAAGCTGTATTTTCCATTAATGTGTTTCTGCGTTGACTAGCTGGCTCCTTTTTAGAATATTAACTGTTTTCTGTATTTGACTTGTTGGATACAATATTTCAATTATTTTAAATGTGAAATTTCCAATTGCCAACACTGTATAATAAAATTAAAAAAAACAACATCAACAACAAAACTCACACTGTTCACCATTTTCTTGACAACTCTTTTGTTTTACAATTCCCAACAGATCTGGTACAAAGCTTCTGAAGTAGGGGAACTAGCTAAGGGGAAAAGGAAAT
>NW_010187643.1:3082-47671 GCF_000695765.1 Mesitornis unicolor | reverse complement strand
AGGAATAATTTATGAAAGTTAATGTTTGAAGACAATGACATATAAACATGTACATGGTCCATCCCTCATCAAAGATGTTTCTGTGACAAAGACAAGGAAGTTCTGTGTTCAAATAATTATATATTTCCAACTTCCTCTGCGTCCTTAAGCAATCTTCCTATAGCTTCAGGGTCTGTTGTTATTTTATACAGGTGTTATACTGATTATTTATTTTTTAAAACCATGAATCAGATAACATAACAACGAGAACCATATGAATACCTAATATATAGAGCTGCATCCTGTGAAATCTTTCTGTAGTATCTGTTATGTTCATTTCTAGAAAAGCTTTTGCACGTGTTCTTGCAATGCAGCAAAGGGAACCTGTTTGTGGGAACTGAAGTGGAATAGACTACCTTCCTACCTTCTACCAAAAACCAGCTTTAATGCAATATGCAGAGCCAAACAGAAGACTGTTGACGTTCGTTAGCTACTAAATTTTGAACAAATACTCCTCAAAAGAAGTAAATAATCAACATTTTGAAATAGATATTGAAGGTATTTCTAAAAACTGAAGATAACTAAAAGCAAAGGCAATCTGAATTAGTATTGACGATCTTGTTCTAAGGCACTTGCACTACTGCAAAACTTAAACATTTAAATTCAGAATTTCTCCAGTAAAATCTAATCCACTGTGTAATAAAACCCTGCTATTGCATATTTAACTGGGAAAGATAAGCTATGAGAAGTAATAGTGGAAACACAACATTGTTACTAACATTCGTTGGAAAACACAGCAGAGAGGTATTTTCAATTATTTTATCAGATTTTCAGTATTAGTTTTGGTAAACACTTTAGGATGTTCAGCATTTATGGGTAATGATTAGTGAAAATTGGTTCTGGACAACCATTTTGTCTTTTAAATTTCATTAACTCTTTTTACGTATGCTGTCATCTCAACATCTGCAATTTTAACAAATTCTTGGAAAGTGTTTTGTTCTTGAATAGTTGCTGGTCTTACAGAGACGCACTTGAAAATGTTCCTTTTTGCATCATAGTTGCCCATGCACCTGTGCACTCGACCTCTAATTAGTCTTGGAAGCTCCCGGTCCTTCATCAAAAGCATAATAAACAAATAAATAAATTAGACATCTTTCTAACATAAAAGCTTTCAAAATGCCCAGTTGTTAGATACTAGTGGATTTCTGAAGACTGCCTCAAATGCAGGCATTTACATCAGTTTTTTTGCTGTTACCAACTACTAAGAAGCTGAACTGGAAGTCCCACCTTTTTGCTGAAACTGAAGTCTGAGGATGCCTAAATAGTGACTGGATTATTGCTCTAGACCAGTTTGGGAACAATATGGTATGAACACCCAGATTTCCTTTTACACAGTAATTTTCTGTTTCATCAGAACAACCTACTATTAGCTTCATAAAAGAGATCATAGCTAGTGGTGTCTGTTATGTACAGACACAGGAACACTTACAATCTCATAAAATACACAAGGCAGGCTCTCCTTTCCATCTCTTAGAAGAAAATTCTTTGCCCCATATGCTCCAGGTGTGACTGCAGAGTCAAGTGTGCCTGTACCATTAAGCACAAATAAATCACAATGTAAACATCAGAGCAGTACTAAGTATGACATACAAAGATACCATGACAACATTCACTACACGAAAGCACTAAGATGTATCAAGTCAGCATCAGCTTTCTGTGAGGACCTGTGCTGACAGCACTGGATGTACCAATACAATTTGTGGGCTTTATATAGTCTTTGAGTAGTGAAGTTGTAGACGATGCCACTCTAAACTGAGTGATAAAACGTGGGTTTCATAGCTGTCGCTCTAAACAGGTTGTTCCCTTGTTAAGCAGAGCACAAGAAGATTCTCTTTTAAGTTTTACTGATCTTCATATGCAAATTAATTTCAATACTTGCAACCTTGTCAAAAGCTTTCTGAGATGCCATTACATTGTATGTTTTTACTCACCTTGATTTAAATTTAGTCATTTCAGTCTTCATTCATTTCTCAGGTAACATCAATTAAAACACACTAAAAGTCATCAACGTTTAGAATTACTCCAGACTTGAATTTATTCCCAGATTAATTATGTTAAAAAATACTGTAAAACTGTACCTCCCTACAGGTTCCTTTTCAATAGGAAAATGTATTGTAACGCATTCTAAAAGCAAGGAAAGAAAAGAAACAGGATAGAAAGAGCTTACATTTTGGAGAATAACGGTAGTATTAATTTTGTACCTACTTTAGTCATATTTGATAGCTGAATGGATATCCCAGCAGGAAAATGAGATGGTGCACATGCCAGTATGTTGTGATTTTATGTATTTCCACTACTGTTCCTACAGTTAATAACATTTTCTCTTCATTGTTGTCCTACCATTACTATCAGTTATAGCACAATCTACCATGCTTACCTAAAACTTCAAATAATAGTGCAGTTTTATAAGCATATTGACTCCAGTGCCTCATACTTTCAATGACTGCAGATATGATTCGCAAAGAATTCTTTTTTTCTTTAGTTATTAATTGATAGGATGAAACTTCCTTTCAGAGGAAAATGAAAACTCAAGTTAGAGATACACGCTCATGCAATTTTAAAAGGCACATAGGCATTTACATAGGTTAAATATCCAATATTTACATGAAAATTAAGAGTATTTTTTCAGACTAGATTGTAGGTTTATTATAATTTGAAAATCTCATTTCTAAATTTTCAGAAACTTAAAGATTTACTAAGGCAGCTAGGATTGATGAAAGCCTCCTTTTCCCACAATTTTCCTTTTCTTTACTGTTTTCTTCATTGTATCTTCCTATTAACTCTCTCCATAAGTTTACCTGACTTTTGTCTTCTGGAACACAATCAAATGCTTTTTTGTTCATTTTATTTTGCTGAATATTGTGGTTAAACTTGTATGCCACACTACGACCCTGCAGAGTTGTTGAAACAGCATTAGGTTTCACTGGCCATTGTCCTTTAGATTTACAGGATGGGCTGGTTTCTCTTGTTTTGACATGCTGAGATGAATTATGGTTAGTTTTCAAACTATTTGAAAAGCTCTCAGACTTTCGAATAATTCCACTATCAGATCTTGAATCTGTTGTGTTACTTAAAGGAGTATACTCATTTCTGTTCCAAACTTCAGTACTGGGAGCCTTCTCTTCTGCCCTGCAGTACAACGTAAGACATAGTTCAGTACTACAATATCTACTTTGAACTCTCAGATATGTAATTAAAGCAACTTATGTATTGCTGTTTTAGCTTTAAAAAAATCTGTTAAATATTCAGACTCTAAGTACTTCAGTGTACACTGAAATTTATCCATATGCAAGGCAGTGATCACACCTGTGCTTAAATCCAGCTGAATTCAATAGGCCTTAAAAGCTTGCTTAATAATTGTCCTGCCTTGTATAAGGGATTCTTCCTGAGCTAAGATTAATATCTTTTCCATAACACTAAAATTAAATAAGCAAAGTTTCTTCTGACAATGATATTTCTGAATTCTTCTAGCACCATCACCGAAGAAATAATTTTACAACAAACTCTAGTGCTGATCTTATTATTTCTAACACCTTTCATTTTATAAGGGCAGCTCAGAAATTCCTTCCACCTCTAATCCATTTTGCCTTTGAAGACACGTGTCTGAAACATTCTCTCTCTTTTTGCCATTGGAAAGGAATAGGAGGAAGGGAAGAGAGAAAAGGGACAGTTATAACATTGCTGGAAGTTTTCCTGCTATCTCTAGGCTTCTGAACCTGTAAGATTTTCCTTGGTTTCTAAAGGCACAGATTTCACAATCGTATTCAGTTTTGATTGAATGTTTCAATAGACAATTGCCCTAATGTACACTAATAGAAAATTACTTGAGTCTATTGATAAATTTTGTTTGAAAGTGGGCAAAACTTCAAGTAAAGGAGAATCTCAATAATTACATCTAAGACCAGCAAAATTCAAACAACTTTATGGCAAGTCTGAATTTTAGCCCTGATAATAAGGCTAGATATTAGGTCTAATTAATAGGCCTCATTAGGTTCACTGGAAAGATATTTCATTTCAGTGGGTTTTGGCTCATAGGCACAATGGAATTACGATCAGTGATGACCTGAGAATTAAAAGGTTCTCTCTGAATGCTGCAAAGCTATGGAAAATTGAAGATATATTTTCACATCAGAAAACGTTTGGTTAAGGAAAGCTAATAAAAAAATAAAGACTTCACCAACCTGCAGGCATACAAGTTCTTTCCAGCATTTGCAAAATTAAACTTTGATGCATTTAGTGGTTTCATAAGGGAGGCAGCCATCCTATGTTCTGTTTGGCTTTCAAAGATAGTTAAAAATAATAAAAGTTAAAATAATAAAAGTTAAAATAATAAGTGAAATAGTAAATAAATAAATTCACTTAAAATAATAAGTGAAATAGTAACAGCTTTTTTATAAGACAGACACATTGATCATAGTTTGTGAAACACTTAATACCCAAATAAAAATAATAAACCACAAATAATCTCCTTTTACATACCCATTGTTTGCTGCTTTCTGTAGTTCAGCCACTTCTGGGTTCGCAGTTCCCCAGCCTAATTCTCAAAAGACAAAGAACTGAATATGGATACAAACTGAAAAGATTGAAAGTTAATAGATCTACTCTTTATCTGCATAATGGTCCACAAACAGTCTCACACAGGAAAAAGGAAAACAAAAAAATAAAGAGTGTGGTCCTTTGATATCTGTAATTATAAGGCAACTTCTAACAAGTAGATTGCTTCTCTAGCCAATGGTTACATTACAGACATTAGACTTATTAGCACACAGACTTTATTATTAGTAAATTTTTTTACTTTATTATAAGTAAAACATAATGAAAGTACTAAAGGCCAAATTCTGCATCATTCTTTCCAAGCACAACTTGAAGAACAGAAGTTCTCTTCTGAATTACAAGAAAAGACTTGTTATAAATGTTTCTTCTTGTAACGCAGGACTTGAATGTTGATTGAAATCAGCTGAAAACAAAAGGTCAGTTTCAAGAGGCTCTATTTGAATGCCAGTGCTACTTCATTCTCTAACACACAAGGAGTCAAACTCCCTCTAGACACAAAGCATAAAAAGCTCAATTGTATAGAGAAGAAAGAAATTTCCTGGAGGACATTTTTTACAAAATGAACTTTTCAGAAATAGAGTATTCATATAGTTCTTGATAAAGGCAATGTCTTATTTAATAAAATACCAGCATAAAGTTAACATTTAATTGGACTTAGAGCCATTAAAAAAATAACATATATCTTATTTACCCAATGATGTGGGAGAAAAGTCGTATGTACGAGTCCCAGAACTGGTACCTGGCTCATTTTTAAGTGGATTTGAAGTGAGGGGCTGTCTAGTTCTTTTCTTCTGGTTGAATAGAGGTACAGGCAGACAACCTGGAATTAAAATGCAAATACTACTACTATACCAATAGCAAAATGTACAATCTACACTTAAAATGTGTAAATAAAAATTCTTAACTATATGTATGGCTAAACATAATGAAGTATGAACTGCAAAGCATAACAGAAGGGATGGTACCTGCTGTGCTGCGAGCTGAAGCATCAGCTAGACTCCTTTTCATTTCTTTGCTGTATCTTAATAGGCAAAAAATGATTACTCCAAATTTGCTGTATGGAAGTTAGATAAGCAGACAAAGTAAATTAATTCATGTGGTAAACACATCCAAATTGTATGTGATTTTATGGCAGTTTCTCTTAACTCTCTGTATACCCGGTCACTTCAGTCACGAGCCTAACACATGTGAGCAGTTGTACTGAATTTAGAAGATCCATGGTCACACAAGTAACATGCAATTGCTCTTTGAGGATTAAGGGCCCAAAGGATTACATTTCTGAAGTAAAAAATAAATTACCTGCTTTTAAAAACTGCTTTAAAAATACTGAATTCACTTCTGAACTAAAAACCAGATAGACATTCAAATACAATGATAGTTTTTTTAATTCCTGAAAATAGAATACTAATAGAAAATGCATACTTATACATTGCTGCAAAGTGTGATGGCAAGGTATGTGTCTTGGAATACAAAAATGATGTAACTCTTCTGTGAAAAACAGTGTCACACTTCAAAAAAGAAACTTTATCGAGTTTCCTCGTATTTAAAATACTACACAAGTTTGAAAAATCATTAGTATCAGCCAAATATGATGAACAGAAAACGTATGTACTAGTGTATTAGGTACAGGTAGTTTGCCATATTTGTCTTCTGATGAATCTAGAGTAAAAGTCTATGGATAAATGTATACATCAAGGATACCACACAGACTGCTGTGTAGCATTAGTTACTCTTCTATCAGAGTTAGTTACTGATGCACATTGCCTTTAGTGGTATATGAATAACACCACATACTTGTGTGTATAAATAACATAAGACATTACCTCTACATTTATTTTGATCTAGCAGTTAATCATATGCAGTTATTAAAGATGTTGGCGAGAATGAAGCACAAGTATCTACCACTGCCAGGCTAATAGATCAATTCACTCTTTATTTCTGTGAGATACATCAATTACATGTATACATTAGAGCAGCTTCCCGTTCATTGCTGTTACACAATTTAAACTGTATTGCTAGCACTATAAAGCCTACTAGGCACCAATAAGTGACACACTTCTAAAACAAAACCCCATAAACTTGACATCTCAGTTTATGAAGTCAGTTTTGGTACTGCATAGGGTTTTAGACTGTATTGCTTCGCCTTCTATTCTCTCTTGAAAATAAGCAAACAAAACCCAGAGCTAAAGCTGCAGAAAAAAAGTAAGCTAAGGCTGGAGAACACGAGTTACCAGGGTGAGCCTCCAGAGCACTTCACGCAGCACCAGTCACAGGCTAAAGCAGCCTGAAGCCCTCGCTGGAGTCTGAAGGACAGGCCTGAGGCCAAGCAGCCGCGCTCTCACACCTCGGTGAGAAAAGGCGGGAAGGGGCTGACCGCGGCCTCCTTTCAAAGGCAGCGGCGCAGCGCCCGTCAGGGCTGGCGCAGGCGCAGTTGGCGGCGAGCGGCCGGCAGTGAGGGGGCGGGTGTGGACACCGACGTCGGTGCCGAGCTGGGGAGAGGGCACGGCGAGGGCAGCTCCCAGGAGCGATTAAATCGTCCCTCTGTAGGGTGTAATTCATTATCTCTGTACCCGTGGTAGTGGCCGGCGTGGTGTCATGTTCAGCACTTAGAAAACCCGGGTAGGAGCTGAATATACACAAAGGTGTGAACACAAACATTGATGTAAATAAAACTTACCTGCATTCTTCACGCAGTTTTCAACCACTATTCTGGGTTTTACACAAGTCTGTTTTCAACTTCAACTGATTTCTGTGTAAAGTCTTAGTGCTCGGGAGGATTTGAGCCAGTTGAATTTTTGCAATCCAAATTTTTGCTTGAGCCTATGCCTTGGAAGGCTTTGGCGAGCCATGTCACACGTTTTATATATGTACCATTCTGGCTTTGAAACCTAGACTTCATTCCACTCACACTTTATTGCATATGTTTTTCCGCTTGTGGCACACATTCTAAGCTTTCAGAAGCACCATGAGGTATTTGTATATAGTACATGAAAAGTCTGAATTCTTAATAAAATATGATCCTACATAATTATTCAAAGTGTAAATATTGGCTAAGCACAGGAATAAGGGCTTGGTCGCAGTGTATAATTCAAAAGAATTAAAGTTTTTCAAGTGTTTGCATTTATGCCCTAAATTAATGGGTGCTTGTAATGTCCTGGGAGACCAGGAGTTAAAAGCTGTTTGGAAGTTAACATGCTCTAAGGATATAAAAGAAGCCTCCATGGTTTTAGTTCCTTAACTCATGTCTGGAAATGCACTGTATCTGCCCTAAGAAAGCTCTTCTTTGGAGACAAACTTCTTGCATGTTAAATGAGGTAAGTGCACAAACAATCTCTGTATTTCATTCAGCGTTTTGCAAGGAATTACAACCATTACAGTACCACCCCCAATAGAAGATAAACTACATGTGCTAGCGTCCTGTATTTACATTTTGCTGTTTACTCTTGAAACTGCTGTGGCTTTTAAATTCAGCAAACCAAGATTCAGAGCGCGAGTCATTTTTTCAGGCAGCGTATAAAGAGCCGTTTCGGCACCTTCGCTAAAGAGACTGGGGTCAAAGGACAGTACAGACTGTCCACTGCTGTAAAATACAACTTTACTGCTTTGTTTAATAAATTACTTACTATGATTAAATATCCAACAGCTTCTAAGTGCAGCAGTAATACAGTTGAGTGTTTAAGTAAACAGCCTCTCTGTATTAACTCGCTGCAAGGTTCAGCAAATCTGTATGCATAAACTGAAACATAGCAACTTTTGTAGGAAATATATTCCTGGCAGCCTTTGTCTAGATAAGTCCTATGTTTAGCTTCCTTTTCGTAGACCCACAGTCTATCAGCCTGGGTTATAAAGTCTCTCCCAGGAACTAGCCAAATATTCTCTCAGAGTATAATCTTGATAAAAAGAAAATGTTCAATAAACATTCTTTATTCCCTGGCAATGTTACATTTTTCATATGTATCTTGTGTGTCAGATACTAATTGCAAATACTTCTGTCATTTATAGCAGTAAGCCTTATGTTTTGTTACTAAGACCCTAATGTTTTGATCCTCATGATGGAAGTGATGGCTGCTGTTTGGCTTAAGTTTCAGAAGCCTGTTTGAATGCTTTGGGCAATGGAAGAAGTCAAGTTGTTAACTAAGGCGTTTTTTGGGGAGAGCACAACAATTGTCCCATCGTGATCTATATTTGTTTTCTTTTTAATAAGAGATTGCAAAAGTTAGAAGGATCATCACTGTCAAAGTTGTTCAGTGTGTTAGAGATGTGTATTAGCAGATCCTGAGACAGAACTAGAGGCAGAAATAGTGGGTAAGTCAGTCGTGGATAAATTGCACTTTAATTTTGGCTAGTGTTCCTTATAATCACTGCTCTTCAGCTATTAGAAAACAAAAAGGGTCATACAAGCAACAGCATGCTTTGAGGAACTCAGCTGCTCTTGTTTTTTTAGATGGAAGTACTTGATGTTTCAGCATTATGTGTTGATCTAGAGCCAAGATACGATTCATGTTTTGCTGGTTTTGCTCACTTTAAATCATCCTGCCCTTGTATACTCTAATGTTCAAGTAACTTCAAACATACATGAGTATACTTGTTACACCTAGTTTGCAATGCAAAAAGGTCAGAGATATTTAAGTGCCTTACTAAAGTATACATTAAAAAAGTCTTTTCTTACTGTTTATTGTAAGACTTACCTATAGATCGTATATTAATAGGGATTCCCTGGAGAAGTTAACTTTTGAACTGGGTGACAGTGCCATTAACAGACGTGGAGCTATTACTAAATATGGTACATGAAGGGGAGGGCTCCTCCAGAGGGAGGAGTCAGGTTCACAAGTCCCCGCCTCGCAACAGGAGTCTAAAACTGCTAGAGAAATGTTAATTCACTTTCATTCACATCTGACCTAAACAGGCTTAAAGAATTAGCTATTAAAATAGTAAAAAGGAATATTTTTTTGAGACAAAAGTTTAACTTGATCATTATTTTCTGTTCTGCTTTCAGCAATTCTTAGAGCTGCTGGAAAGCATGACTTCCTCTTCAGTTGTTGGCAGACCTCCGGTGCGACGGGTTGCTGTCTTCGGGGGAACTCATGGCAATGAGTTATCAGGGGTGTTTTTGGTCAAGCACTGGCAAGAGAATGGAGCCGAGATTCAAAGGACGGGAGTGGAAGTGAAACCGTTTCTTACCAACCCAAGAGCTGTGAAGAAGTGTACCAGATACATTGACTGTGACCTGAACCGTGCTTTTGACCCCGATAATCTTGGGTAAGAATAGCTGTACTTTCTGTTGTTTTGCTTTTCTGTTTGTTAAAATTGTAGGGAGCTTCCTTTCCAGATTAAAATGTGAACACAAGTTCCACTACTATTTTAACTGTGCAGTCACATAGCTGAAATACTGACCTTTAACCCAAAAAGAACAAATTGCATGAGTGTTAACAGATTCATTTAAAAACTACTGCTGGTGGAATGAGTCTCAAACCAACACAATCTTAAACATAGCATTTTGAATTAGTATTAGGTTAGCTGTATTTGTGTAAACTTAAGTATTGCTGTTCTGAGTTGCAAAGTCACTATTTCTCACATGTTTTGTGCAATTCAGCTTTGGAGCTCTTCTGAATATAATTCTATTTGCAGGAAGAGAGCAGATAAAAGCAGTTTAAACAGACATCTGAGTATCTGAAAGAATGGCATACAAATCAGGGAAGTGTATTTAATTACAGTTACATGCAGTAACAGATGAAAACTTAGGAATATTCTATTCTGTGGCAAAATGATAGCCCAGAAGTCTCAGTAATTTAACTGACTCATTGTTTTAGAAGAAATACAATCTATAATTACTGTAAAATAGTAATTGTTTTTACATTTTTAATGGATTTTTATGTTTCTCTGCTTATGAGATATCTATTCCAGTGGTGTCTTTGCTGTATGAACAGTGTTATGCTTGGTATAGTTGCATGCTGAACAAGGAATTATGTTTCAGAAAGGTCTTAATGGTAAAGATGAAGATCAGTGAAAGACACATGTATGACATATTTTGTAAGCATAGTTTTTCTTACCCGGCACATCTTGTCATCTAGCTTTTAATCTTAAAATGTTGTTGATTATTATTATATATAAAGATAAATAGACTTTTTAACACAAAAGTGTTGAGGCCATTCTTTCGATTGCTTACTTAAAGAAATGTATGAAAAAAGTGTGTTTGTTTGTTTTCAGCTGCTTTGAACGTAGAACATGTGAAAAAATAGCAGATTAGGACACCTGCAAGTTGTCCTCATTGTTGTAGCCAATATTCCTTAGTAAATCCTATTAAGTTGCCCAGTCCTATTGCAGCACTGCTGAATGTTTGGAATACCTTCATCTGACCACTTTTAAGTGTAGACCCTTCAAGATTGCAAACAATTTTACAAAATAAGAAAAAGGAGCGTGACATCCTGATACTACTGAAAGTAACGGTGGAAGTCCCATTGACTTCCGTAAGAAGTCTTTAACAGTCATATGTGAAGAAACCTTGAATTTCAAAGACAGGACTAAAGAAACCAACAGTAGATTACGCGATCTACAGAATCACAAAAATAGGAAAAGTAGCCTAAGGGGCTCATGTAAAATTCTAATCCACCTCAGATCACAGCAGTAGATCAACTGCATGAAGACATTTCTATTGGGTTATGTCTTGCCATTTCTTATACTCCAGCAGTGGTGACTCCATAATTTTCCTCAGCAACCTCTTCTGATGCTTAAATATCCATGCAGTTAGTAAAGGGTTTTGTTAGTATTTAGCAAACCTGTCTTTACCCAACTTAATACCAGTATATCTTACAACATTAAAATATTACCAAGCTTGCACTGTATTGAGAAAAAACCCTTGAATTTAGCACAAGAGATATTTGATGTTTCTATATTGTACCTGGCATCAAAACCCGATTTGCTGCCTATGTGGAACAAGCCTGAACCTACAGCAGTTTCGTACACTTAATACATAAGAAAGATATCTTTGTGTCCTACATCAGTTTCCTATAGAGCAGATCTCACACCTTTCCCTAGGCCAAGACCATTTTTGTCAGAGTGCAGTATAGACTTAGCCACCTGAGATTACAAGTACTAAAATTCTGGAGGAATAGAGTTGAGGTAGCAAGATCTTTTAGGCACTTTGATGGTCAGAAGGGCTCAAACCAATAGATCGTAAAAGTCTGGTCAGAATATGGGAAGTTGAGATAAAGCAAGTAACAAAAGATCTTGTAGCTGATGCCCAAGGCAAAAGGGCCTAGGACCCTATATCCAAATACTGTCTTCGGTAGGAAGTCTTGGAAGTGGTTTAAGTTGTTGATAAACTGAGTTAGTCTACTGCATAGGAGGAAATTCTGGGATGTAGAGAAATGAGAGAGAAGTAAATAGTCTCCAGTTAAAATCAGATAAGAAAATTCTTACTACCCTTCTGCACTAGATACACAATAGTAAGATCTGGTTAACAGTCATACTTGTTTCAAGCACAAATTCATCAAGTTTTAACAGTTTGGTAATTAAATAGGTGATTTCAACTCCAGTCAATTAAGGAATTAAAGTAAAAGAAAAGGCTATACATATTTTGTTGACTGTAAAGCCGTGGAATGAGTTCACTAATTTCTTTGTACTGATGTTAACAGCAGGACAGTGGTGGAAGATATTCCATATGAAGTGAGAAGGGCTCAGGAAATCAATCAGATATTTGGTCCAAAAGGTAGTGATGATGCGTATGACCTTATTTTTGACCTTCACAACACCACTTCTAACATGGGTGGTACCCTTATTCTTGAAAACTCCAGGGATGACTTTACAATTCAAATGTTTCATTATATCAAGGTAAAACTAATTTAAATGAA
This sequence comes from Mesitornis unicolor, assembly GCF_000695765.1. Classification (NCBI taxonomy): domain Eukaryota; kingdom Metazoa; phylum Chordata; class Aves; order Mesitornithiformes; family Mesitornithidae; genus Mesitornis; species Mesitornis unicolor. The sequence goes on along the minus strand of NW_010187643.1, from coordinate 35,228 downwards.
TTATTAAAATAGATTATTAGTTGTAATGTTGTATTACTATATATGAATTTTGTAGTTTCTTTAAATATACTATTTTTTATTCTGCAAAACTGTTTAAAATATTTCATTAGTCAGAGGATGGGGTTTTTAATCAGAGATAATTAATAATTTGATTATAATATCAGGTTATTCAGATTTGAACTCATAATCTTCATGTATTAAAATGAGTGTTAGTAAGACTGATGGGCAAAGAGGAATGCTTAGAATAACGTCTAGAAAATGAATGTAGTTTAATCTTTCACACTGATCTCTCAGGAGCTTGAATAAATTTGGCTCACATGTTAAATAGTTAAGCATTAATTTTCTGAAATAAAGACTTGTATGAAATAATGGCACTAGGTAATGACGAATGTTCCCTTCATCGGTACTTACAGGAGTAGTGATATGTCTTTGGAAGCTGCTTGATGCTGCTGTTCCTGAAGCTGATAAGTCTTGGTAGAGTGAGGTTTGCTACAGTGCTGGTTTAAGTTAATCTGGTTGAAGTACTAACGACCTAGACAGTGACTGATGACACTGAGGTTAGGCCAAGGTGTGGAATTTAATTTTTTTTCCTTAGAAGCAAAGTTTATTTTGACATACAATTTTTTTCTTATTACATGTATCCCACTTTAATGTTCATAAAATGCCTGAAGATATAGGAAGCTTATGTCTAAAGTTATATGATGAGCAATGGTAGGCAGTCAACAGGAAAGAGGCCTGAAATAGGCTTCTACGTGAAAAAAATGGGTTAAAATAAGGCTTAATTCACAATCTACATCTTCATAAGAGTATCTAAGTCATAACACAAAAAATACTTGAAATGTGCTTTATGGTATTTTGATTCCAAGTTTTGGAACACCGATGAGAGATTTTTCTTCCTGTTAGCAATTCAGGACTAGAGCTGTGTTCAGTGTTGTTAGGAGCCAGCAAAGCTCAGTGGAGCCTGCCTGGCAGGAGTTAATGGAAAAGAGACCAACAAATACAGCTTTGTACATTTTCTAAAGATGTCCTACTTCTTTGAGGGCCATGAAATAAAGGCAACATATTGAAGACATTGTGTAAATCACTTCTGCATCAGTAATCTTTTGTGGCACAACATTTGAAAATATTTGCATAACAAAGAATTTTCTAAACAATTTCCACAGACCGCCTTGGCTCCAGAACGCTGTCCTGTTCTGCTGATTGAACATCCTAGCTTGAAATACGCAACAACTCGATCTGTAGCAAAACATCCTGTTGGTAAATATGAAAAATAAAGCTCATTTTAACCCACCATAAATTATTTTAAAATCTGCCTGTTACCAGATCTGTTCATTTCATTACATTACATTGCACAGAGCGTTCTGATCACCAGCAGCTATTTGTTTGAAAAGATATTTACCAAATCAAATGTCTGTGATGATCTCTTCTTCTGGAGAGTTCTGGTTTATACTCGGCTTACAAAATACAGAAGCCAGATGGAAATTCTTAAACTGAGTTAACCCACTGTTTGCAGAAAATATTTACAGTATACGAGGATAAGGAAGAAGTAACAGCTTCAGAAATGTTTACTTCCTCTAAATAAGCCTTGGCTGAAATGGTGGTTGTTAGCCAAGGAGTGGAAAAGAGATGATGTGATAAAGGCAGGAGGAAATGATGTTCTGCACAGAACTGGTAAACTTGTTCATTTCTGGAATCAGAAACATAACCATAGAAAAAGAAATCATTAGTTTGCTTTTCATACTAACCAATGAGTTCTCTAAAAAGCAGCATGGAAAGATAGGATGAGGAAAAGGTAAGAAAAACAAATATATATGGTGACCATTTCTCCTACTCCAGTAACAACGCTCAGAAACTGTGGATACGGTTCGTTAAATTGATCCTTACTGGTGAGCCAAATTTTCTGCTTGCCTTACAAAATCACAGAACTCTGTACTTGAAAATTCCTCTTGAACATAGAACACAGACCCAATCTGACATCAGTTTTTGCATTGTAATCTAAGCGTATGATATATTATGGCTATATTAATAATCTCCCTCATGTGCAAACAGGTGTGGAGGTGGGTCCCCAGCCACAAGGTGTTGTTAGAGCTGATATTTTGGACAAAATGAGGAAGATTGTCAAGCATGGACTTGATTTTGTGCAACTTTTTAATGAAGGTAAATAAGTAAAGACAGAATATAGCCCCCTGTATCATGTCAGTGGACTATTTCAGGAGAATATCTTTTAAAAACCCTAACATTTTACAGTTAAACAGATAAAATGGTTCTGTGGACAACCTAAGTGTGGCATCAGAAAGTCAAGAGTTCCTGTGTAGCACCTTAATGATATTTCCTCTTTCTGAAGACTCAGTAATTGTACTTGATCTTAATCTTACAGTTGCTTTGAGAGTCTCAAATACTAGCTAACAGTATATTTCTAGTAATATGTGCATGGAGAACATATATACCTTAATACTAAGAAAGTGTTTATCTGCTTTCTGTGCATTGCTATCTAAAATGAAAGTCAAATTTTGCAAGACTGTTAGACTTGCACACACCTGTCTGCTATCTAAAATGCATCCTGACAGAAATAGGTGTTTAGAGTTCTTTTAGAGTGCATTTTGTCCGTGGGCTTTTTTCAGAAGTAAAAGGAAAACTATATAGCTGTGTGTCAGAATCTCCATTATTGTGCTGGAATGGTAAAGATTAAATAGCACTGATACCATTCTGTGTCGTGCAGCAATATCAAACACAGCCCTTTCATGGATTTCTTCATCTACAAAATAGATCTTTTTAAGTATATAGTGAAAAGTCGTATTTCAGCATGAAACTGAGATCCATGCTTCATATGCTATAATACACGACAGGACAATCTTTCTGCAACCGGGCTTCGAGGGGACAAAAAATCTGGAGCCAGACATTTGTGTGATACGTGAGCTAATCACGAGTGTGCAAACTTTCACAAGGTACAACCAAGGATTTAATCCTTTCTAAAGAGAATAAATAAGGCATTGTTCTTTTTTAACAGGCAGTTGTTCATTTTGATATTGAATTACGTTTATTCTTTCTAGGAAAGGAATTTCCACCATGTACAATTGAGGTTTTCCAAATAATGGAAAAAGTAGATTATCCCAGGAATAAGAATGATGAAGTTATTGGTATTATTCACCCTAGACTGCAGGTAAATTCTAGAATAGTTTCCATTTTTGACTTCTTAAAAGTATTCTTGTATTGCTTCTGCTACATTGTAGTATATTTTACTAGTAAATATTTAAACTGACAATACTGCCAGTGGGTTTATTGAATACTTTAGACCTTCCCTATGGTAAGTTCTATCACTGAGGTCACGCAGTATTATTTCAGTAACTGCCTTGGGAATCACTGAATCTAAAAATCACTGTTGAACTTAAAACTGAAAAGAAAAAGCCAGTAGGATGTCTTCTATACTAAAATGGAAATCTAATTTTGAATTCTAAAATGAGGGTCTGCTTTTAATCAGTTGTGAGCATATGTAGTTTCCTTTTAGTTCGCCTTTACCAGTGAATTCTATACAAGCCTGAAAACGGGGCCAGAAACACGAGATCACATACTTAAGTTTAAAAGGAATTTTTTTTAAAGCTTTCGCCATAAACCTCAGAGATTGTAATTATTGAGCAGAAACTCAGAAATCACATGACCTATAAAAAACCTTGAAAGTAAATATATTCTGTTTTCTTTCTCTCAGGATCAAGACTGGCAGCCGCTGAACAACGGTGATCCTCTGTTTTTGACTCTTGATGGAGAAGTCATTGCATATAAAGGAGACTGTACAGTCTATCCAACATTTATTAATGAAGCTGCATACTATGAAAAGAAACAAGCTTTTGTAAAAACAGTAAAAAAGAAACTCACTGCAAAACACATCAGATCCTCAGTCTTAGACCAGAACACTTCTTAAAAGCTTATTACAGATTTTCCATACAAAAACTGGATTTCTTCTCTGTGAAATCCAGTGTCGTTTGGAAGTAATTAATGGAATAATTAAATGCAGAATCTAATTTTCAATTGTACTTTTATTAACATTGCTGAGCACTTTCAAGATGACACATACTGTCATGTTAATTACGACTGTTTACTTGTTCTAATAGATTACTCTTGATGCAAAGAATAAATATTATTTTTATGAATTTTGTCAGCTCACACTATATGAAATTATTAAACCATGTACCACGTATGGGTTAGTTGCTATAAAACTTTTATATCCAGTGTCACAACGATGCTCATCCACAAAACTACATTATATAAAAAAAATTACAGCATTTCTACTTTATAACCCTAAATCTCCAACACATTAAAATGGAGTGATCCATGAAACTAATTCTTTGGAAAACCATACAAAATATGAGACAGAGGAAAAGCTAGCAGGAGAGAAACAGAGAGAGGGTATGTATGTTAAAACTCTTTTGTATTATCTGCATATGACACTAATGTGTACTGCACTGCAGTGGAAGCCTTAGGGTTGGTTTTGTTTTTACACTTACGAAGATACAAATAAGCTAAAAACATACGGTTTCTGAGAAAAATACACTAAAATGAAATGCAAAGCTTTTTAAATTTGAAGTATTACAAGATTAATTCAAGCTGTTTCTGATTTAACATTAATTTAAAGACAGATATTTTAATTTAGAAAGTATCTAGTAGTCAGACAAATACTGGAGCAATACTTGGCTTCAGGACACAGATGTGCTTGTCCTGTGGAACCTTCTGAAGAAAATTTGCAATGGAGAAGTTTATAGCTTTATAACTTTCTATGTGTATCCACCTACTGCTTATACCATTTTCCAAATTAGTCAACTGTTGTACTCCAAAAGTTTTCAGTGAAGAAGGCAAGATTAGGCAATTACTCAGGCCTTGATGAAGAGCAATGCACAAATCATACCTGAGTATTTCGGAATGGAAATCAAGAAGAATTCCATATGGGGAGACCTCAGAATTTTGAGCCTGACTTGTTCTGTATTTGCAGAGAGAAAGTCTGTCATAGTAGCTGAAAAAGAGAACAAAAGGTGAATTCAATTTTCTAAGGTTTTTTCCAACATTTGACAATAATTTGGGTCCAAGAAAACATTGAGAACTTTCTGTAAGGATAAGTGATGTCTTCCTTATTCACTACTGAGCCAAAATCCTTTCTTCCTTACTTTGTGTAACTTCTATGGCAATAAAATAAACACACAGGACAGAAAGTTTATTGAATTGCAAGTTTTATTTCTTTATATTTAAATAAATACTGTATAAAAAGTACAGAATTATCTGCTCTAGTCATTATTCATAGTGTTCGTGATAAGAACCTTGAGATAGGAGATAGTTTGTGCGATCCGGCACAGCTCTGTGGCCACACAAGGAGGTAATTTTGTTAGCAAAGAACTTATACAGACAACCCCTCAGCCTCTTCCTCGGTTTTATCAGTTTTGTACCTGGACATTCCTTACATTTTTTTGTGTATTCCCTGTTTCAAGGCTACACCTACAGTGTGACCTCAGAACAGCGCAGATAACTGAACTTGTTTTCAGTCTACCCGTAGCAACAGGTAGTGCAGCGCAGACTGATCCATTCTGGTTCCTGAGTATATGTGCAGAGGTATTTTTTCGTTGTTGTTCAAAAACTGGCAGTCCAAAGGATCCAAATGGAACTGCATAGTCCTAAGACAATATTCTTCCTTGGCACTTTCAGTGCAAAATTAACCAGCAAAGGTGAAAGATTCCAAGACCGCAGGATATTTTTTCTTAGACTCACATACTCTGCTAAGGCCAAACAATGCTCAGAGATTACGTTGGTCTGTTGATACGCATAAATGTCCTTCCCCTCAAATTCCTATAAGTGTAACAAGATTTCAATTTGATCCCGTCCATCCAGGCCAGACATGGTAAGAAACACAGGATGTGGCATCCATAAGAGACCGTCTGGGTAGCGAGAGCCACGTTCACCATCCCTGCAAAGAGTTTTACACTGTCCTTTCCGCTGGAGAGTTCCTGCGTGCTCTCTTCTGTGATAAGAAAGTCTTTTGGAGCATTTTGCCCACAGTAGGCTTAGCTGTAAGAATCCAATGCAATTCATATTACCATTCAAATGCAGAACAGAATTCACCTGAGTCTTTCCTAAATAGCACCTTTAAAACAGGCACCAAATGAATAGATACAATGAAAACCTATGACACTGAAGGCACCTAACGTATTAATTGAAATTTAAAAGTACATGGAACAAATATTTCTTGTTATATATACATCTATAAAATTGAAAACTAAAAATATAATCCATAGTACTACATCATCACAGGTAGTGAAATAAAAAGTGTTACAGAAATGCATTACATAGTCCTCTGAATAATTTTGTTTAAAAAGCAGCTTTAAAAGCCTGCAGTTGCATTGCATTTAACTTATTTTGTTAATTCTGGAAAGAAATACTGACTTCTTATTTTCCTGAAGTGGTTGAATATAGAAATGAATTTACTTTTAAACTCAAAGAACTTCTGACCTGGTGACTTTTTTTATGTAGCAAGATACGACAGCATGGAAAAGCTGAAGGAGAAAAGTAAAGACCTTGTCACTCAGAAATATTCCCCACCATGAATTATGTTTCTGCCCTATCATTTTATAGGAAGGCATATATACAAAGTAATAAATAAAAAGCAATAAACGCTACATTGTACCCTAGGGATTACACAGGAAGACAGATCAGGCGAAGCTAAGGAGACCTGAAGAGGCTTTTTCCAACTTGCAGGACTCAAGCCTCCAGTAACACTGACAGCCAATACAAAAGCTTCAAAGGTATCCAGAACAGCGTTATTTCGAAATAACATACTTCATTTAGTAGTCTTCAGAATTGAAATGCCTTTCTTTTCTCCACAAGAACGTAACCTTTTTCAGTGTACAAAATGTCTCTCGTGAGCTAGAGATTCCAAAACAAAAGCCAGCAGCCTGGGATCATGATGATCTTAATTTTCCACAAAAGGAAGAAAAATTTGACCTTTTTTATCCAGTAAAAGTCTGGAGCCAAGTTTGAGCAGTGTCATGCAAATTTGGACAGCACTGGTTTTCAAAAGGCTCAAAATTGAACCGGTGAAATAGTAATTTTTTTAATTTAACCTTTTTTTAGCTTAGCTGTCCTGATAAAATGGGTTAAGTCATCAGACCATGTCACTGAAAGTTTGTGCTCCAGCTGGCTACAGCTGTCCGAAATATCAACCAAGCTTTCAGCATCCACTGCTGATGCTTTTAACCTTCAGAACAACCACATATGAAGTGCAGCACAACTAAACAGAAGTTTCAGGCAAATCATCCATTTCTTCAACTGTATTCAGGGTGTTTTTGCTATTAGTTCTTGAATTATCTTGAACTTTGCTTGGATCTGCAAAAGAATGCATTATAAACAAAACAGGATATGGTAGAAACTGTATATGCAAGATCAAAGTTTTGCAGGTCTGTTTTTTGTTAAAAAACCATGCATTTATTTAAACAGCAAGTTGTCAGTTTACTACCATATCTTACACAGAAATCTTTTGTCTGCCCCTTTCCATTATTACTGAGATTGCTCAGCATTTACATTGCTGAGGAGATTGACTGAAGAACAAACTCGAGTTTGTTTCCCAGATCCTCATATGCCCCTATCATAACCTCTGACGCCGGCTGCCAGAGGGACATCTGACTCCTCCAAGTCAGGACCGTTCTCCATTACACTCCCCACACTGTCAGCAGATGGGTATCTTGAATTTCCTGGTCAACATTCACAGGGGATAGTTTGTCATTCAATATATTTTGCAAACATGAACGTTCTAGGGTGAAAACCAGCAGACTATAGCATTGTCAGGTAGAATCAGACCATTTTCTTGCCAAATAATGTAATACCATAAGTAACTATTTAAGAACTAAATGTACTTCATTGTAACTTTTGCAAAATAGTATTTTCTATTTGGTAAAAAGTTCTCCAGCCTTATACCACTCAAATGCTGTAAGAGAAGGTAAAGCTTAGATAAAGCATAACTACTTAGAGAAATGTGGTTGAACATCTAGACAGTTCATATTCTTAAAGGTATAAAACTATATCAAAGCATTTCTGAGAAAGAAAAATTCACAAAGATGGTGGTGTAAAATTTGGCAGTACCTGTTGGCCCTGGATCTTCATTAATAAATGAAACGTGTGTTTTCCACTCAGTCCATTTCACTTCATTAATCCTGTTTATATTGTATATAAGATGTGTTATTAGCTTGCATTATCTCCCAGCTGCATACCTGCACTTCCTCTTTTATTTCTCTGTTGCCTCTTGGGATCATCATACTTTACCATCAACACCTGCTTTGCTACTACTGAAAAGTCAAGTGTCTTTTGCAGTTATGTACTATAAGAAGATGAGAATAAAACAAAGACTGCTTTATAATTTCACACAGTATGAGTATAGTCTTGAAACTCCTTAAATACTTAAATATTTTGCATAAAACAGCATAGTAATATTTTCTTTAATATTGTAATCATCAACTATCAATTTAAATGTAATTACTTTTAAGTTAATATTCCAAGGAGATTATAACAATCTTTACTGCAAGCAGACTGGATGCTTGTCCATTAAAAACATATGAAGTTGAAAATTTGTTTCCTTACCAAAAAATTGTCTACATAAACTCTATAGATTTTCATTTTTTAAAAAAATTGTTACAATGAAAACAACAAATTGGATTTTTGTACACGTAATGTGATTTGTAGAGTTGTAGAAATACTCTAAAGAGGCTTCTGAGGAGAAATAACCTTGAATGAACCTAGAGAGTAGAACTGATAGCACAGTATTCTAGCTTTGCTTTACCTTAAACACACCCTCATGTCATTTTCAGCCACTTTACACCGTTCTCCCAGTCGGAATTTTTTCCTCAAATGTTTTGGTAAGAACTTTTCAAATTCCAAAATAGTTCTGGCTCTCTGTTAACAATAAATAGTAACATAAGTACAGTTAACCATATACAAAATGGTCTGATTTCCTAGCACATGCAGGCTCCATGTTTCATTATAACATGTCACACCTCCGTCCACCATCCGTAACAAACACCGATTCCAACTATAGTAATTAACACAACATGCCACTTATTAATTGGCATGCATAAATAGGGAGTTCACAGCTTTCTCTAGTTAACCCCACTGCAGAAGGCATACTCAAGATTCAAGAAATCTCACTCTAGACATTCAGGGTTTAATGCTAACACCTGCATGCCTCAGGGATCTATATAACTGTAGTGGGATGCTGCCCACCACAGAAAGCAACTCCAAGCCCTAATGATGACTGTTCTTCATGACAGCTTGGGACTCAGAGCTGTCTGGCCATGGTAAATACCAGGCTCAGATAAGGTATGGGAAATGGCAATGGACTCACGCATTGCTCAAACTCAAGGGGTGGAATAGCAGAGCATGCTGTGTTACAGATGTTGGGGCAGATAACAAAACACACCCTCTCAGTGACATATCAAGGGGAACGAAAGTCATAGAAGTATGTGACAGTGCATGATGTTGAAAATCCAAGCCATAATTTTACCTTTAGGATAGCTGTTAATTCGGAATTTATTACAATACCCTAATACTAAAATTACTTATTTGCATTATTTGTACACATATACAAATGGGAATCATAGATTCCTAGAATATACTGGGTTGGAAGAGACCTTTGAAGATTATCTAGTCCAACCCCCCTGCAGTACGCAGGGACAACGGTACTAGGTAGGATTATTGTTAATGCCTAACTCCTGTCAGCATGACAAGTTACCATAGGTACAGCTCAAAAGATTTTAGCCGATGCATCTAAACGTCACTAAGCAAACTAACTGACAAACAAACCTGGAGTTTCCAGATGTGCTCACTCTCTTTAGAAATATCTTCCACTGTTTCTCCCATTAACGCAATCAGCATGTTCAAGAGAAGAACAAAAGTCAACACAACGTAAGTTATGAGGAGCAGAAGAAATAGCACAGGATACTTTGAATTTTGCTGGATCTCCAGGTCACCCAGTCCTAGGGTGAGCTTAAAAAGATCCATCAGAACAGGCCCCAGATTGCTGTGGGAATGGCATTCACTGCCACCTTGGCAAGTGTCAATCAGTGCAGCGAGAGCTGGGGAGAAAGCACAAGAAAATTTTAATCACAATAATGATTTGTGTATTTGTGGCATTGCATCCTAAAGAGTTCAAAACGCACTGCTTAATAAAGAGCTAGAGCTGCCCAACAACACACACAGCAGCAGCGAGATGACAGATGACCAGGAAGCAGACAGAGCCCACGTCCAAATGAAATTGCAGGCAATGGAGCAAGAGCCAAATTACTTATCTGTTCAGATAGTCTCTAGACAGTTTAAATGTCTAAACTTGGCTTTTAATATCCAGAAGAAACCCCAACATGAGCTCTCATCATGACAATAGGGTTCTTATTCATAATAATGCTAAAATTTTTACTCACACAGAGCATCAGTGCTTTTCTCCAGTAATATTTACCTACGCCAAATCCCAGCAAAAACACGATATAGACAACTAAAAATTTTATCACATCTTGCAGGATGACCTAAAAATGAAATTAAATATTTGTCAAAAATGAGAACTGGGAGCTAGTTTTAGACTTATGAATTCTGCAGGGATACAGATGTGGTACACACTTAATATCAGCAGTTGGAAGGGACCTCGAAAGATCATCCAGCCCAAGCCCCCTGTGGGAGCAGGATCACCTAGACCAGGTGATGTTTCAATTAAACAAACTGCTTGTAGTCTCAGTGAGAAACCCAGAGAAGATTTAGGTCTGGACTTTTGTATCTCATGACCGAGAGCCTGGTGTGTTGTGTACTTCCAAGGGTGAATAACTCTGTACAATGTAGGCCTTGTAGCATATGATGCAATTAAATAGCAGAACTACATTAGCTGAAAAAAACAAGTTACATATTTAATATAATGAAATGTTAATTTTAAGATATAAACTAGTTTCTACCATTGAAGTTATATATTGTATTCTGCTGAAATATGTATAAACTGAAAATAGGAAATTTCAGTATGAACTATAAAATAGATCAAAATTGCTGATATGCTTGATTGGGATTGTATGATAACAAGTAAGCATCACAAGACAGGTAAAACAAAACAAAAGAAACTTGCCTTTTGAATCATAACACTGTAAATGCCCATGGACTGGAAACCTCTGGTGAAATAGAGCATATTAGCCCATCCTAGGGCCATTGCCAAAACAAGACACACAAGGTGTTCTTTGTAGGAAAACAAGTACAAAAAGACAGAGAAGATGACAAGCGAAGCTTGTATAAAACTGTCAAAAAATAAACACATATGTAAAAGGGAAATTACTAGCACAAAGCAAACAAAACAGAAAAATTTTAAAATAAGACTTAATTGCTTCTTATGCTTCAAATCTCATTTTATATTGCATTCTGTTTTCCCCTATGAACATTACCATTTTAGTTTAACAATAAAATAGATGAGTGGGGGTAATATAAGTATACTAGCAGATTAGGATTATATTTATTAAAGTAAACTTTAAAGTGGACTTCTCTCCCCAGAACAGCTGGTCAATGCAGAATTTGTTGACAAAGACGTTAAGGATTCTTAATGGTGTCTTTGAAACCATTTAATTCAAGCTTCAGCTTAGTGAATTGTTGGAATCATTACAGATTTTTCATGACCAAAGAAGACTTTAGTGGAAGGTGTGATGTGCTGTGACAGGATCTAGACCAGATTCTCAAGAGATTATACAAGATTTATACCAGGGTGGTTATAGGAGGAGGAGGAAGAAAGGCAAAGTTAAGCCACTTCTCTTCTTGTTGCTCCTACAATCAGATGCTAGAAATAAAGGGGAATCTTCTGTGCTTATCTAGGCCAGCTGATGGGATACTCCCACTGTCCAGCTGAACCAGCTTTATGCTGTTTTTCCTTCCTGAAGGAGTCAAGAGGAGTGCAAAAATATATCTGGTTTATTAACCAGGTCTCTTAAATGCATTTCTCTATGTACAGCTCTAAAGAGACACAGCATCAGGAGAAGCTAAAGACAGCATTGTACTCTGGGAAAATAATCCAGTCCGTACACATCAACTCCCACTATTTTTACTGACCCTCACCACCATTAGGGTGTCTTACAGAAAAGCTGCATGCAAGATTATATCCATCCCTCTAAAACCTGATAATCTAAAGAAAAAGTGAGCATCTGCTACTGGAGTACATTCTCTGCGACCATGAGATAGATAAGCATTTTTATATGGTATAAAATACATGCATGACAGACTTACAATGCAAAGTGGAACCACGCATCGGAGAGAATTGAATGCAGGTCTAATGAGGGCCTAAGCAGAAAGATGGCTACACTCTGTGTGAACACATATATAAAATACAGAAATGGTAGTAAGAGAAAGCAGGCCTCAATTCATTTTTCAAAAGAATTAATTGAAGTTGGTCTCCTAAAAAATCAGTCTTCTGATAAGACATAACTTCCAGAATTAAAAATTTTTAAAGAGCTGCAACTTCAATGTTTTTTGGCTTTTTTTTCCATTCCAAATTCTAATTCAAGTGTCCCTAAAGCCAGTAACTTGACAATATAAATGCTATACAAATATCAAATATCTGTCTTGAGAATTTGAAAGGAAAAGACCCTCATACTTGTTTCACAGAACAATACAGTTACATTCAAAGACATATCCAGGGTCATTCTGAATAACTGATGCATTGTGCCAAATACTTTTAGACACTACCCATATCAAAGGTATCCCAAACATATTGCCAAGGTCCTCATCAGCTTATTCATAAATCTAGAGAAGTTCTTCACCTATTTTGTTATGTATTTGTTATTAAAAAGTCTTACCTCTTTTATGGCTACAAATATTGCTCCTAACATAACCATCACCTGTCCTGATAACTGCAGCCATCCCACACCACGTGTCAGAGCTAATGGGTAAGGTGGAGCCTGGAAAAAAGGTCCAAAATGGAAAACTGAGTTCCATACCTGAATGGTAAAAGGCAAAGTAACAGGAAGCCTCCTGTATGTAACTTCTAGGTACCCAGTTCCTTCCCTTTCATGCAGAGCTTTCTTCATGGTGGATTTACAGACTTGGCCCCCTAACATGGATATTTGTAATATCAGAAGTTTCTTTCTTAAAAGAAAAACAAAATGCCCTCCCCACACTTTTAGAAATTTAACTACCTGTCTTTGTATTATGTATTTGTATTTTGGGTCACCAAATCCAAATCTCTATTATTGCCACTTTTCTTTCCAGATACAAAGACCTGATGTGGGAGAACCTGGTCTCACTACAGCCAGATATTCTGATATCTGGCTTTGGTTTAGCATTTTAAATACTACTCAGGAAATAATACTGCATTTTGAATGAGTAAATTTGGTGAGAGTAAGTTGCTGTACTCACTTCATTTTCATTAGGCCTATGGTAGGAAACTAACGTTAATGTTATATTGTATAGGAAATAAAAACAGCATGACATAAAAAACATGTGTCGTGCAAACTTCTTCCATTTCATTCGCAGGAGTGAATTCAGAGGCTCCAAAGTCAGCATCTCATGACGATTCTGTAAAAAAAACCCAACAAACCCAAACAATTAAGATTCAAACTTGTTATCTGTAAGGAAACTGAGATAATTTCAGGCATGTATTTTGTGTACTTCATTCAGTGTCTGTCCCTGCTGATCTAGAAACACATCTATGCTCAAAGACACATGTCAGGCCCTAACCTGACAAAATACAATGAGACAACTCAGGCTCATGCTGGGGTAACCCGCCATGCTCCAGTGAAGTGTCATTGAGCTAAAACTGTGATGTCAACTTCTGGTTTTGCTTCCTGGGGAAGTTTTAGGGCAGAGCATTCTCATAAGACATTTCTGTTTGCTTGTCCTGTTCTCATGCACTGTCTTGGGCAGCTGCTAGTGGTTACTCCATGGAGACAAGGCACTAGCTTTGGTCTGATCACAGCTGGGCTGTATTTACATTCCTATGCAAGGCAAATTAATGCTTCAAATGTAGGAGAAAAACCAGTCCCAAACTGCCTAGCCAATGTTTCAGGAGCTGAGTGCATATTCACTTGCAGCTGACAATCTGCAGAGGTATAACATTCATCTCACTCCTAATACCAAACTAAGAATGAAAAATTACCATTGACTCTTTTGCAAGTGATTCAGTCAAATGTATATGCTAACACATCTGAAATGAGCATGCTGCTAGAAAATAGATACATATTTTAGAAATAGGTAACTTACACCAATATTGGTGTTATAGACAATAATTTCCAGTACTGAATTGCGTGCGGTGGTATCTAGCTCTGTCAGATCATAAAGTGAAGATTGAACAGGACCATAAGCCCAATCCGTGAATTTTCTTGACAGGCTTCTGTTAGGCTTATCTCTTATCTCTCTGCTCAGGATGTATTTCAGAATCTAAAACATTAACAGAGTCATTGTAAGCAGATGTGTTCTTCATGGGAAAGGAGAAAGCACATATACATACTTGCCAAAACACCTGCTGCATTAGTGCCATTCCATGTATTTCTAATTCTGTTACTCAATAAGCAGTGTTGGAAATGACAGACCTCTAGGAAATCAATACAGTGTTTTTAATGCCTCTGGATTTTCTGTCAGAAACATATTACTGATGATGAAAGCACAATTTTCCAGGCATTCACATTTATATCTTCCTTTAACGTAATCAATTACTTTCTAAATTATCCCACTGTCAATTCTTTACCACAATACAGCTGATTTATGAAAGCCAAATTCTACAGCAGCATAACAGAGCAGTTCTAGTGAGTTTCCTGAAATGATTCAACTACTCTATATTGTATAAGAGTAGTATTGTAATAAACAGAATTTCTGAGTTTCTGTTCAACAGAAGGGTTTGCAAGGCTGTTTTTAAACAGCATGTGTATTTTATATAGAGAGGGTTTGTTACAGGGAAACCTTGAAGGATGGAAGCAACATTGGAATAGAAATACTTGCTTGTATTTTTAACAAAATCATCTCACCAAATACTACTGATACATAGCACAGCATAACCAGCATGGAAAACTACATGTCTGAGCACATAGTTGGCCTTGACTCTTTCTCCATACTTAATTTCTCTTAGATGATACTGAAATAATACCCACCTCTAATTTCCCAGTTTTTGCAGCTAATTGTAGCGGTGTTAAACCATCCCTATTCTTTGTTGTTTCCAAGTTTCTGTCTTTACTTTTCAACAAAATCATATCATACATTCTGATTACAAAGTCATTCTGGGTTTTTAAGTCCTCTGCCACAGTAACTAATGCATGGAGGATATTGTTTCCTCTGGAATCCTGAGAAGCAATATCAGTCCTGATATTGTCCATTAACAGTTGAATTATGTCTGGTTGATTGGTACATGCAGCTAGCGCCAGTGCAGTTTCACCTACAAAATTATAAAATATAACATATGTTCATGTTTTATGACAAGCATTCAAATAATATCATAACAGAGTGACTGTGGTAAGCATCTTAATATGTGAAATCACATTTGCATATTGATTATTGAATTTAGCTCTTGTTTTGTAAGAGCTTAATTTGCATGAAAACATTATTTGGAGATCATCTTCAAAATCAAATTTGTTACATTTTATTTGCCATTAAGCACTTACAAATTGTTTTACAACTATTTCTGTGTGTTCATAATACATTGCACTCTGGCAAGTTACTTTTACAAAAGGCATTATGCCATTTTTCTATCTTGTGATGTGAGTTTCCTAATCTGGGTTTAGTCACGGTAATGATTCACACATGTCTGTCTTTCATACTGCCTTAATTGTTTGGTTATTCTTCCCTAACTTTTCCAGGGAGATTGCACTTCCACTTACCAAAATAAAAGCCTTCATGCTTATGTTTGGGATTAAAGAAAATACCCTGGGCGTGAGCATTGACATCGGCTCCTTTTTCTATAAGGCTCTGCGTTATTTCATATTGTCTTCTTTCAATGGCAATATTTAAAGCTGTTTGGCCTGAAACAACAGACGCAGGTCTTTAGCATTTAATCTCTTAAACACATTAGGAAACAAGGATGTTTCACAATGAGTAACACCAGTGATAATGAAGAAAAGTTGGTTAAGGAATTTCAACCATCATTAGAATGTTTGAAGAAAACATTACTTCTATGGATGGCATATTTAAACATATACCTGAAATTGATATCACATGGTTATACCTTTATATGCCTCTTCTGTGTATGCTGCGTTGATAAATCTCTCCAAAATACCATTTTCTTCTGCAAAGGATAGTAGCATATTCACTATCTCATTTGTGTTTGGGTTGATGTTCAGCAGAGCTTTCATCAGACAGGTTTTGCCAGTATCTGCAGCTGTGAATTTTTTCATCAGATAATCTACAAGAGTGAATTTTGAGATTAGATCATAATTCTAATATTTTGTTTATCGGGGTGGAATCTGAGGGATATGTATGAACATAAACTATTTGCCAATCAATTACTCCATCCTAGTCACTTTGTATTTGAGCTATGTATGTTGGGTAAAACGACGCATTCAGAGATGTGATACTAATTAATGTGGTAGCAAATGCCTTAGTTTCTTGTTTGGATGTACGACTGCCATGGTAACTCCAGACAATCCAGAACCCTTCCTTAACTTCTCTGCCTGTTCTACCATGCTGCACACATCACAAGCCCTTTCTATGCTGCAATTTGACTGCAGTTTGAAGATAGACACCAGCTTTCAGCCTTTTGCTGCAGAAGGCTAGCTTAGATATGGCTACAGGAATGCAGTGCAGAGACTCTCCACGTATCATAAACAGGAGACAAATACTCTCCAGTGTTGTTTCGGAGGCAGCAAGGAGGTGGTTTATTGAATACCTTAAGCTTGCCTTACACATGCAAGTAGCCATTGCACAGAGATATTTCCCAGTTTTAGACTACACATACACTGCCAGAAGAGCAAACAATCTTCCTTCAGGTAACTCCACAGCTCACCTGGCACAGTCATTCTTGTACACACGTTTGATCTTTCCTTCAGCTCGCTGAGCAGACGTTGCAATTCTTCTATATTACCCTCAGATACCGCCTGAAAGATGTATTTTTTCAACTTCTTCCGAGCACTGGTCTGCTCAGGCCCTTGTGATATGTTAGCACTGAATTATAAGAAATAATATTGAAACCGCTGATTCAATTTACTGTGTTTTAAGAAGGAAAAAGAAATACAGTTACTTGCCCTGCTTCCATACATATCTTGGCACGGATCTCAAAAAGTTTCTGCAGATTTCTTATTTACAGATAAGTGTCTATTGGCAGGGGGTTTGTAATAAAAATGTACATTTTCCAAGTGATTTTTGTCTTGCATTTTCCCCCAGTTTGTCTATTCTTTTAAAACAAAGGCTAAGAAATACTCCTCTTTCTCTGATCTGTCCACAACTCCCTGACTTCAGTGCCTGAAGTCCCCTGATGCTACACTCCAGCTCCATCCATCTCACTCAGAAAAGAAGTTAATTTTTAATATCACATCTTCTTACACAACTTCCCTGATCATACATTATCCTGGAATAAGAATTATCCAATATTTTCCCACAATCAGAAATACTCCTAGTTCATGCCTAGTTGTGAATGGTGTTTAGGTCCTGTGTTGTGATCTAGGAAACAGACATCATACATGAAGAATCCTTGCACTAAATAAGAGATTTGACAAAACCAGAGGTTAGAGTTTTTTATTTCAGAATTTAATTATTGAACAATCAGAAGTGCATGCACACACATGAACTTATTTCTAAAACATGGTAGGCAAAATAGATAATATCTACCATATCATAGACTTAATCCATTGAAAACACACTAAGAAATACTTCATGTCTCCACTCACCAACAGCTGTCTACATTAGGGCTATATTCAGTCGCATCATCCTGAAGAGACTGGGGGGAATCCATATCTTCCCCATTTCCAGATGCACTATAGAAAACAAACATGAAGTGCCAAGTAAGGAAGATACTAGAAGACACTTTAGAAAACGGCATCAGTTATACTGTTAGGAAGCAGCATCTACAGTAAAGCTGAAATTAGTCTAATCTGACATTGTGCTTTTCAATTCTATCATTTTCTCTCCCCTGTGAATTTTAAAGTGAGTCATAAGAAAGAAGAAACCCACAGTGGTTTTTTTATTTGTAAAAAAGAAATCATTAGGAAAGTAGCCTGTGTTGTGCTTTACTATGTTGTTTCATTACAGATCCTGAAACTGTGGGAAGTTTTGGGGTTTTAAACGTTTTTTTTTAATGGTCACTGCTTTATCATCCTGAATGGTTGAAGCTTACATTCTTCCTTCTCATGTTTAATTTGTCATCTACTACAAAACAAGTGCTAAATCAGTAACGGTACATCGGTTGCAAGCACACAATGAAAGTGATTTACCTAAAGATTTACTACACAATACACTGTAAGCAACTCAAGAACATTTTGCAGCTGGCTTGAATGGATGATTCAGCTAAAAGAAATTGAGGCCCTAAATACATATTTATTTAATAAATGTAAAGGATTTAAATGGCATTGATGTTTTGTAATTGTTGTATATAATTTCCAGACATTCCTAAAAGCAGATCTGACTTAAAGATTAATTTATTATGATTTTTCCTTACTTGTATTTTTTGTTTTCTGAAAGGTTCAGATTTTATTAATTACCTCAGGTTAATAATTTAGGAAGCCTGAACTACTCGCTATTGACAAAACAGATGTAAGGACAGTAATGCAAGGACTTAGAATTGCTCTGCAGATATTCCCTTCCCTTTGTAATACAGCTGGTAGCTCCAAGTCCATTCTTATTCAGCCCATCACTTCTCTGCAGAAAACAGTGAGGAATCTGGTGACAAAGCGTATGTGTGCCTTGTGCAGGTCTGTCCCTGAATGAGAGGGAGAAATTTGGATACCTCTCCTCTGAAACCAAAATAAGACTGCCAGCTAATTCCAAAAAGCTGACCATCAGATGCAAAAACATTTGGCCTTTCTGGGCTCATGCTAGATTCCATGCATGTTTCCCATATTCATAATTAGTGGCTGTTAGTATCCCAAACATTTTTTAAAATTAAGTGCATTGTCCCCAGTCATAATTTTTCTCTATTCATTCAGCATAAATGTCTGCCTTTAAATACTGCAGTCTCTGCATCTTCATGTTGTTTGATTGTTAGTGAGCAATAGAGGGAGGATGTCAGCACACAGCTGGGAGTAAGGTTTGCTAAATTAAGCTGTGGTCTTCACACAGGAGAAAATAGTTTGTCCTAACATATAACAAATAAGAGGCCAATATAAAGCAAACAAAAAAAGACTGTACTGATTTTAAATTTATTCAAATCTGAGGCCTGATTTATTCAGTGTAAATGCCAGCAGTAGATAAGTCAGAGACAAGTCATCTAGCAATAACTGACCTCCAATGGAGTTCTGCCTTTGAAGTGACCTAAAGCTAAGGAAAGCCACATGAAAAGTTAGCTCTGAAGTCTAAGGAGAAACAAGGAGTAGCTGCTGAAAAGAAAATAGATATCACTATTGCATATGCATCTGTAACTTACCATGGACGAATATTTGAATCCATTGGTTTTGAAAACACAGGAGGAGATGTATTATTTGGAGTTGCATTGCTTTCAAAACCATCGATCTCCAGAAAAAAGTGTGAGCTGTTAAATACAGTGCATTTAAAAAATGTTAGTAAAAAAAGTAAGCTCAACCATAAAATAAGCAAAGCACTACATGTACGTGCCTGAGACAAGGTTGACAATTTACATTTTCTGGCATCATACCTAATAGGACGCTGGAACAGAGGTTTGTCTGCTTTCCCCTGGGGGGATCCCAACCTCCAACACCGTGCCCAGCACGTTCCTGCTGGCAGATGGGCAAAAGATCCTGAGATATTTTTAGGACGCATGGTATCAGATCCTGACATGTCTAAGAAGCTACCCCAACAGCCTAAAAACAGCCTTGCATCCAACTTCCGTGCAAATACAGACATTTACTGAACAGCCCTACATGTATGTATATGCACACACATGCATATGATTTTAATTTACTGCATTCTAGTTCCTATTTCTCCAGACAGGAACCATCAGAACAGATAATTTCAAACCCATCAGCAGTGATAATCATTAAGTCAAAAAGTTTGAAAGGTCATATATTGAATGACATCAGGCATTTCCACCATCCAGGACTGAATGTGTAATCTTGCAAGTCAGTGCATGACACAACTATTTCTTTTCCCTATTTATAGGGAAAATAAATGAAATCTCAAACAACACAGAAAAGGGACCATGAGACTAATAAGAAGATTTCACCCTTTAAAATCCTGAAGAATTGAGAGGCAAAAATCAATGGCTTGGTAATTACAGATCTCATTAAAACATCGCTGCATTTCACCAATGACAGAGGAGTTTCAGTGGTGGATGTAGTGACTCCCACACGTCCTGTTGTTCAGAAACTGTCTTACATTTCTAAAATGAGCCAGTAGTCGCCTGGAAAATGTTTCCAATTCACCTAATATTTACAGCTTAATCTGTAGGATATTCTCTCTTTTGACAACCTCACCCCAAAGAATCCTGTTGAATTAAAGTACACATACTGCTGCTGAAATGCAATCATTATTAGGACACTACTGAACAATCTGTTGATATCTGCTAAAAATAGCATGATCTAATGGCCCTACTTCATCTCATTTTCCAATGGCTTGGTGAGCCAAGTGTTAATTCCCTGTGTGTGCTGTTTAAACGTGTATGACCTTTTAACATCTGAGATGTGCCTGTGAATGTATTCGAAGCAGGCAGCAAGTAAAATGGCACTCCTGGTTAGCAGGACAGCATCCCTGAAGTTACTTAGGCAAGGGGTGCTTTTCAGAGTACAGGAAAAACCCAGACTGAAGCAAGACCATTGCCATCACTTCTGTCGTACTCACCAGATTCATGGCTGCTGTAAATCACTGTGGTTTCACTGGGGTCTGCACTTGGCAGAGAGACTAAAACCATGGGTTCATCCTGCCTTTATGCATTCACCTGACCGTGATGTGCAGGAGCTGTCCCAACAGGCATACAGCTGTTGGAGGTCACAGTGAACCTCCAGAAAGCCAGAAGAGCCATGCTCTAGGCTTTGCTGGACCATCTCACCTGCCTTTGGCTCAGGAGCAGCGAGTTCACGCTGAAGATTTTGGCATCCAAGAGATGTACAGCAGCTATGAGGCGGACCCTGGTTTGGAGACTGACATACCTCACCTAGCCTGGCATGTGGGTTATCTGGGGATATCACGGGAGGGAAAAAGCCCACAAAACACAAAAGCCACCATGCAGAGCAGGTGGACAATTGCCTACAAATACCTGAGTGCTTACGTGGCCATGGTGCACACACTCGGGAACACTGCCCACAAGCATAATCAGTCTCTGACAACGTTGGCAGCACTCCTCCCAGCCTGCCTGTTGGTTTTCCTGTACTTAATTATACACTGTTAGTCCACCCAAATACCAGGGCCTTCAAGAAAGGGAAGTCATTTTCTTTTCAGAAAGCGCATATTGCCAAAACATTCTGTCAAGTGAGAAATGCCACTCATGGAGGTGCACTAGCTGCTTAGTGGCACAGTAGAAGGAAGCATTTTGAAGCAACAGAAGTACAGCAGCATAGAAACATATAATTAACAGAACATGTTAAACCTCTGCATTAAAACTCACATGATAGTCATTCCTTATATTACAGGAATGTTGCCAGCCACACCCTGAGCTTTTGGTTGAGAGGTGGGAAAAACCCCAAGGTTACTGTTACTGGTGCCACAAAACTGAATGGGAGATACGAGCTCAAGTAATTGCAGGGTAGTGTTTGCCAGTATTTGCTATAACTACACATTTTTTCATGGAGTTGCCCCTTTTTCAAGTACTAGGTGTATTGTGAGCTGTTCGGACACTTCGTCTCCCCTGTATACTACCAAGGAGCTTCTCTTGTTTAATTTAAAGACAGAAGGACAAATTGGGCCACCCAGGCAGTGGGTCTCAAATAACTAATGACACCGTTTCTGTGGAAAGTGACTCCTCCGATTATAAAGAATTATAAATGCCAAGACAGCCACAATTGCTTAGGACTTAGAGTTTCAAAAATTGCCATAATAGCTAGTAATTAGCCAGAGTGAAAAGCTTATGAATGAAAATTCATCCTCACTCTACAGTAACTTAGTTGACTTCAATAGCATAGTATCAGGGATGAATTACTGCTTATATTTCCCCATTCATATGAAATACAAGCCCTTAATCCTTGTATTAATTCTCTAGTATAAATTATGAATGAAAGTGGTTCTCTTATAAAATAAAATAATGAAATCTTGTTAATCAGAATAATGAAAAATCGAGTGAATTCAAGTTTCTCTTTGTGAAGGGATTTTTCAAACCTCCTGCTCTCCCAGTCTTCATTTTTCGATTCACCTCTGCTCTCCATAATCTGTCACATTCCCATCAGAGGCTAAGTCTGAAATGCTCCCTTTTTTCAGACCAGCAACTCTTACACAAAACCTGATGTACCCTGCCACATGATCTCTTGAAAAAGAGACCTACCTTCTCGTATTGAAACATTGACCAGCATTAGACCACATTCTGGTAAGATTATACAGGTATACAGAGTAGATGCAGAAAGCCCAGCTGCTACTGGTGCATGAGCCTGATGTCTCTAGGTTAGGGGTTAAATATTTGTCCCATTAGGTTAAACGCATCATATGTTTACTTAACCAGGATACTCTTCCACTTCTACACAGCATAAGCATATGTTTATTGGAAGGCACCTTGTGTTCATCAGGTCTCTCATTCATATATACAGCATGAATAAAAATGTTAGCGATATTTCAGAGCAAATATCTCCTAAAGGAGATAAACCAGGGAGTTTTAGTGTTCTAGACTGAACTAAAGTCCTACCTTTTCTTTGTGGGAGTGCTTTCAGATGGCTTTTTCTCTTGCTGGTTTGAAGGGGGAGTACCAGACGGATTTGTTTTCTTGCCCATTAGTGGAATAATTTCGTTGTTATCTTTAATCATGTTTCTGCGATAGATAGATTCACAGTTACTTAACTCCTGTTCATTTGAAGAAAGTATAGCGACCAAATTGCCTATTTACAGTCTCTTCATGTGTAAGCATACAAACATTGTTATTTTTTCAAAGTTTTTCATTTTTCTATTATTAAGCCCATAAATGCCATTTTATGTGTCAAGGTTGGAGGGTTATGTTCATGACTGATTAAATTACATTCTAAGAAAAATGCCATTAAAAGTGATACCATAAATCCAGGAGAACCATAAGTTCAGTCATGTGGCTAAATTAAACTGAAGGGAGTCTGTCAATCACAATGACAGCAGATGTTATTTAGAAGAACAAAAAGAGCATAATGACTTTTCTAAGTAGCCTTAAAGTTTGTGCATATTGACAGTTAATCTAAGTAGTCTGCTCTTATCCAAGATAACTCCAGAAAAGTGGTAAATTCTAGGAAGATCTGTGCAACAGATACAACGTGTGAAGGAAGGAAGGCGTCAGATGTGAAGGGTAGTGAACCTGGATAAAGCCCTGAAACTTTTCACTGCATTAGAATATCAGAAGCAACAGACTCTGAATAGGATGCCCAGGCTGAGCTCAGCTAAACCATCACAGGGATAACATCAAGACCTTCTGTGTCCTGGTGACAGTTTTCAACATTTCTTCAAAGAAAAAAAAATCATGCCTTCACTACATGGGAACTCTCACCACCACATGAGGAGCATCTTAAAGCACGTTATCTGCTTATGAACACCTACAACATGAATTTTGCAAGTAATAATGAATAACCATCTTCCTGTTTCTCAATATAATACTCAAGGGCATAATTTTAAATCACCAAGGGTAATTTGAAAGTGAGAAGGTGAATTTAGGATACTTTAAAATTCACTGAATGTAATAATAGTTTTATGACACCATGGACACATTCCCAAGCAAATCAGGGGAATGCCCTCCATACCTGAGGACAACTGATAAAAATCACTTCTCTGCAACTTTGAACTACACATTTTTCCTTTCCTACCTCCACTTTCCCAAATGTGACAAAGGTACAAACTTTCTGCTCCTGTCACAGTGTTGTCAATGTGCCTTAGCTTCAGAATTTCCTCATTACGGGAATATCAAGATATAGAAAGCAGATGGTGAGGCATGTTTGAAAAGACATGACACCTGGTATGAGAGAGGAGACGGGCATATCAAATACATTGATATTTGAATGAAAATCTATTAACGCATAAATGGCAAATGCTTAAGTATGGGAAATTTTCAATCCCAAGAACAGACAACTGAAAATTTACAAGGCCCAAATACATGTAAGTGCAGCTGTACCCTCTTGTCATTAAATGAAACAGAAAAGAAATCTGAACTGTTGGAGAGTACTCCTTTCTTCAAAAAGGTTGGCTTAAACAGACATGAAAATGAATTTTTGCTGTGTTTTCTAGCATTGGTAGACAAGTTCACACTAGTGCAACTCAGAAATATGCCTAGTTTGGTTGCATTTCCTAAGAATTCATATCACAACTTTCATAGAAATAATTTAAAGGGCAAATATTATTTACTTAGTACACTTGCATACAAAGTACATTGTAGCTTTCACTGCAGGAAGTTCATAAAATAACTGAACTTGGATATTACGTATTTGAGGTAGGAAAAAGGGGTTCGTCTATGCCTTTGAAAATGCAACTAATGTAGTCTTCTGACACATGTTGTGTCAGTGAATACACTGATAAACATTTAATCTTAACACAGCTAGAACAAATTACTGTGGTCTTGCTTAGTTCATAAATAATTCTGTTTACCTCTTACCAAGTACTTTAAGAATACGTAGCAGTTTATGAGCAAAGACATTTCCCATCCGGAGGAAAAGGCAGATCTGATACTTGACATAAATCAAACGTAAGGGGACTAGAATAAGATGGAGATGGACATTAGTGTCACAAAAGAAGTTATTTTAAAGGAAGAGAATAGTTGGAAATAGAATAGAAGGTCAAAAAATGCATCAGCAAACGGAGCTGGCAAGGTGAGAGGGGCATAGTTGGTAGGTGTGTGAAGCTGGAGGGGTCAGAAAGAGTGGTAGGAAGAGCTGGGGAAATAAAGACCAAGGTTAAAAATCTCTAAAACACACCATGGACACAGAGAAGAGCCTCTCATTTGTGAGCAATGCTGGAGCTACTCAGATATGGCAACACATTTCTGCATGGGGAGCAAGTCAAAGCCCCATCTGCAGTTCTCACCAGAGATTTTAGCAATTACTTGAGAGCAGGCGACATCATTTAGGAGAGGTGAAAATAGTCAAAGATAGCATTGAAGTTGTATTGGATGAGGAAGGACTACTGAACCATCAGTGAGCTAAGGAAACAATTTGGGAAGGACAAAGAGGAAAGACTCACTTTTGTATGCATGGACTACAGCTTTCCAGAGCACATAGAAGATTTGACTGTGTAGTCTCAGCTACAAAAACTATTTTAAATCAGATCTGAGAGTCTGCACAAGTAAATAACTTGCAGGCACAGTGGCAGAAATATCTTGCTACAGTGCTGAGGTAGCGTCTGCTTCTCATTTTTAATCACAATTAATTGCATGCTTACATGGAAACTAAGCCAGGGCTTTTGCAGTGTGGCCTAGGGAGCTCACCTCTTCTAGCTATAGCTGTGCAAATCTCATGGGAGTTAATGGAGCTTTATTTTCGTTATCAGCTTCTTTCCTCACTCTGTCTTGCTACTTTAATGACCAACTGTTTTCATCATCTTCCTGTGCACTACCATTTTCTGTAATGTATGACATATAGAGGAAAATAGCGCAACAGTCTGAAGAATGTCAAATCATAAGTAGCGCAGCTTACGCAACCTGATACGGAGTGTCTTCTTTTGTTGTAACTATTTTCTGCTCCCATTATCTAGTTAATTATTACTTACAGGCCATCCAAGAAGTGGCCTATTTGAAGTGGGCAGTGAGACAAAAATACTCCATTGATTTATAGTATTAAGAATTCCTTTGAAGGGGATTTTGAGGACATTGAAAACTTAGTATCTCACCTCCAGCGTGCTGGGGATAAGAAAAGGGTGTTCATTTATGATGGTGAATGGGACTATGCCATTCCTACAGTAAGTGGCACTTTATACACTATCACAGACTCATCTTGTGTTTATCTGAACACAAGAAAAATCGTGCATATCGTTATAGCTCAGTAACACTATAAACAAAGTGGCTGAAGAAAGAATCCTACTAATCAAAAGAAACACTCAGCTGTGATACCACGGGATGAAAGCCTTCTCTTCTTCCTTAGAGGCAGAGGAGTAGAAGTGACTACCAATAACTTTCATTCACAGGATCCTTTGAATACCCCAGCACAGACCATGATGCTTTCCAGCACCTACAACCGCATTCTTAACAGCTCATTAAAAAAAATACCCTCCCCAAGGGGAAGGTGATAAAACTTAATTTTGACTTTTGTGCATTATTTATGGTATATGAATCCTATCAGCAGAAAGTTACACTTGATAGAGTTCAGTCTTTCTGTAAGGTTTTGAAAGCTTTGAGGGGCATTTGTAGACATCAGGTGCTATCAAAAAGTAATTTTCTTCTTCCTGAGAAATTTGTTCTTTCCTATGAAGGTTTCTCCTGACAGAAATTTTAGAAGACTCTGAAAAGCAATGTTTTTTCCTGAGGAAAAGACTTTAAAATTATTTATCTGCCTATCTCCAAATTGAATAAAAATAAGAAATTTTACTGAGCTGAAATAAAAACTATTTTACTAGGCTGGGTATTTTACTTTTGACAGTCACTACACTAACTAAAACTTTCAGTGGAAAATGAAGATATTATTTAGATTTATCTTGTATGACAGTATTTTTTGGATCCCCTTAGCACAGAAATTAGGAAGCGTATCAGGCTGACAAATACAAATGAAATGAGGTCTATCTTTCTTCACTTCGGATTGCCCAAGGAATCAGCGTGGCATGGCTCAGGAGAAAGATTTCTAAATTAGAAAAACCAAAACAACCACAACAGAAAAGCATTCTTCAGTTGAAAGATAGGTTTAGTCTTTGTCTCTTGAAGATTTCACTCTCTACAAAAGCATCACAGCTACACTGAACACCCACAGAAGCTCCCAGAGAACTTACCCTGCTTACGAAACATGCATTTTGGTACAGTGAAGGCGCCTCAGAATTGTACGAATGAAGTTCAAAGTAGGGGCCCGCTGATGCCACGACATCCAAAGAAGCCAGCCTGCCAAATGAGTAAAACGATATTCAACCTCAAAACTCTCTTAAAAATGCTAGAACACCCTTCTTCAGTCATCCGGTTTGCTCGGCTGTCAGGAAGCACAGATAAGTACAGCGCCGGAGTACTGCAGCCTCACAGGGTTTGCTACATCTGAAATTAGGGAGCAGGGAGAAACTTGCTAGACAACAAACTCTTTACTTCATAGCTGCCAAAGTGGGATGACACACACACGCAATAATTATATACTGAAATATTACTAAAGCTGAGTCGCTCACAGGTGACTTAATGGCAGCAGGAGAATATCTAAAATGATCACTGCTCTGCAGTTTACATACTGTTTTCAAAGGAAAATGGTTATGCACATGCGTTTGAGTTGTAAATGACATCCCTTTATGTCATGCTCAGCTTATTATATATGATGGAACTACTGAGAAAGCACAAAGCAAAAATGAGAAAACAATCATGCTAAGTGCTCCAGAAAGCAAAAAGTTTTGCTACTGTTTTGAAAAAGTAGAAATGACCTCCGAAAATCTTACGCTTTCACAGTGATAATGTGAGTGAAAACACGGTGGGCATGTTTAGGGGTTTCCCTATCTAATATAATAGTTTTTGATGAAAGTGTACCCTTAGGGTCTGCGAGGCTACAGACAGACATGTTTCATGTAAACAGTAGTGGTGTTACTTCTTGCTGCGCCAGCTACAGGGAATGGCGTTCTTCAGCTTTGCTAGTTCTGAGCTGTCGAGTTCATGCAGACTTTTGTTTTGGGACATGCCAGAAGAGTGACCAGAAGTTCTTCTACTCACCTTGTAGAGTCTTTCCATTATCACCAGAACTAGTACGTTTAAAACTTACGTGTATTTGCAGTGAGGCTTAAAAGATGTATTTACTGCTGCCGGTCTTTCCTTTACAGATGGGTATTTAAGGGGAACTACGCCGACCAGCAAAACAGGAACCTTTCCCCAGCTGTAGACAAGGGAAGAAAGAGCCAAGTTTGGGTTTGGTTTTTTTTTATAGGAGGTAGACAGAAAATTTGGAAATAAAAATAAAATATCTTAGAATACTAGGACCTAGAAGCAGACATTTTAATCTGAATAACAGGAGTTTGAAATGTATCTACAGACTGCAGGTAAACTCCTGCTTGAAAGAGTCCAGTGCAGAGCCACAAAGATGATCGAGGGAGTGGAGCATCTCCCTTATGAGGAGCAAATGAGGGAGCTGGGTCTCTTTAGCTTGGAGAAGAGGAGACTGAGGGGTGACCTCATTCATGTTTATAAATTTGTAAAGGGCGAGTGTCAGGAGGAAGGAGCCAGGCTCTGCTCTGTGATGTCCAATGACAGGACAAGGGGCAACGGGTGCAAGCTGGAGCACAGGAGGTTCAATCTGAACATGAGGAAAAACTTCTTCACTGTGGGGGTGCCAGAGCATGGCCCAGGCTGCCCAGAGAGGTTGTGGAGTCTCCTTCTCTGCAGACATTCAAAACCCGCCTGGATGCGTTCCTGTGCAACCTAGTCTAGGAGATCCTGCTCTGGCAGGGGGGTTGGACTGGATGAGCTTTGGAGGCCCCTTCCAACTCCTAATACTCTGTGATTCCTCCTGTTCATCAAGCATGTTATCTTTAAAACCAAGGCTGCTGGATGTGACACTTGCCTTAAGTCTTCTGTGTGAAATACAAGGAGCACTACACTGGGTTTCGTAATTAATCAGTTCCCCACCAGCAGCATGCTGGAACGGGCCAAGCCTAGGCTGGTTTGGTTGGGCATTAGGAGACCTTTGGTTGGATGTGCTGAGCACACATCTAGCTTTGCCTGACACAAATTTATGATGATATATTCCAAACCCTGTGCCAGGAAAGGTTGTTCACATCTTGTCAAGTGACTGTGCCTAAGCTAATATGCTACAATCCAGAGTCAGCTGCTTTGATGGTCTCTTACCTGCTGGTCTCACGACCTGGAATGAGGAATGAATGCTGCCATTTAATCTTGCTTGGGAAAACATCAGCTTAGTTCTCAACACAAACTGTGAGAGACTGTTTCATTGAAGTCATTCTGAGGATGGAAATGTGAAAACAGGCATAGATGAAATCTGGGTGAAGGTGCATTTGAGGACTCTTGTTTTAACTCTTGTATCAACCACAGTAAAAGACTGCTTAAGAAATTCTCTTGCTAAGGAGAGAAAATGAGTTTGGCAGCAAGCAGTGCTTTGAACTCAGAAAGTAGCTATATCTGAAAGCACTCAGATCTGTGTGGTTCAGCAAAATATAGGACCTAGCAGTGTGGTCTATTTATAATGTAGTGGCAGTTATCCAAAAAGAAAAACTGGGACAAGCTACAGCAAGAAAGTCAGAGCCGTGTTTCAAACCTGCCTCTGAAAAGGTGTAGAGGATTGTACGAGCTGTAACAGCCCACATGCAGGAGAATTACACTTCATCCTGCCTGCTGTGCTAACAGCTTCTTGTTCCAGTATGAGGACAGCCTTGACTCGCCAAACCTAAGTGTGGCCATTTCTGTGCAATTGTTAGATTTAGGACACTTAAACCCAGACTGCTCCTAGCTAATCTTCCTGAAAACAGGTCAGAACATCACGAGCTACACATGGGTGTTACAAGCCTGAACTGCGCTGTTTTTAAGGGCAGGCTTAAGAGTCAGGAAATGAGAGGCGACCTACGGTAAGTCACATCTGCGCAAACATTTTCTTATAGTTTTAATCATTAACCTGCTTCACGTTTATGTTCCCAGACCTGCTCCACCCTGAGATTTCTGACAAGGCTAGCATTTTTCAGAAGGCACAGAAGGTTTAGCAATAGGCTGTATCACGGCTGTGCTGACCATTTTATAGAGTTTTACGACACTTACCAGCTGCTTCAATTACTAACAGAGATGCCATAAAGGTCAGAAACATTAGTAACTAATGCATCTCCTATACAAAAATTCTTGCAAATATTAGCTTTGGAGAGTCTGCACGGTACAAATAAGCAGCAGAAGCCCTATTTGGCATTCATTATTTTGTTTTTCTAGCAAGTGCTAGACTCAGTGAAAACTAAACTGAACAAGATGAAGGAAACCCCAGATGGGAGGGATTGAGTGGAGATGTGCCAGCTGACATCAGCAAGCCAGAGCTGCATTTTCTGTTCTGCTGCTGTGTGACATGATCCCAGTCAAACTTGCGTTAGAAGTCATCCAGATTTTACATTTAATCCTGTGATTTTCAGTACCCCAACAGGGAGTCACTAAGGGGAAAAGCCATTGTCTAAAAGAGCATTTTTAACACTAACAGGTAACAACAAGGATAGTTGTAAATTACCTATTGTCAGCGTTCCATTTCCGAGACTCCTTAAAAATAATCTACACCTTAAGTATCAAAACACTGTGCATGCCAGCTATCAGTAGAAGCCCAGCTCCCCTGAGCATAGTGATTGATTCACGAGAGTCTTTCATGATTTGTCACTGTGGAAAAAGTGGAGTTAAATTCTCTTTGTTTCTGTGGAAAAGGATTCAGAGTTGTTCATCTGTTGTGGGAAGAATCCACAAGATATCACATAGACACTATGGTTTTGAAAGGATGTGTATGCATTCAGTGCTAGTAGTATAGTTTACACTGAAAAACCACATGAAGATGTATTTCTGTAACCTAAATTCAAAGAGATGCACATTGCTTTTTAAAGGTTGCTTTTATGTTTTCACAATATTTCAATACAAGTATCATCCCAGATAAAAAAATCCTTTAATATGCATGTCAGCATTTCCCCATTGTAGAAATACGAGTATATTTAGTCAGTTCTGTAAATAATTCAGGCTTTTTTTGTAATTATACTTGACTTTTCACCAGATAGTTCTTTGTTTTATAGATTATGTTGAAACAACATTTTCTATTTCTCACTATTTATTTATCGCTATTTATTTAGCTATTCTTATTCTGAGAGGTGAAAAATAAGGGACTTTGAAGATCAGCAAAAGTCTTTACTGAATTTTTACTGTGTTAACACTTTTGGACATGCACACTGTGCTATATCTCAAGTAACTAGTAACAGACATTTTCGGATTCAGAGACTGCAGCTTGCAGAATTAAAATAGCTGTACTCCCAAGTATTAAAATAGTACTTCTGATTGCTCTCTAAGTATATAGCTTCAGCAACATTCTCTCTGATAAAATGCTCTCCTTGTTCCTCCACTCAAAGTTAAACTTGTTCTAGGATCATATCTGTGTGCTGCTGCACATACGTACGAAGATATTTTCACACCACTACTGAATAGCTCTTGCACATACTTAAATATTATGCTTAAAAGCTGTGAGAGAAGAGATTGTTTTGTGCAGCTGAGCAACAGAGAAATGAATTAGCCTGAAAGGGTTTGACCATCACCTAAGAGGAGAAGGCCTTGTGGAAAATCACTCCAAGAAAATCCTGGGATATCACTTAGCAGTTGGCACAGCCCAGACTGCAGGGACAAGTCAGCCTCTCTAGCAATACTGTCATGCACATTGGCATGCCTGGAGATTTTATTCCCCAGGTAATCCTGACATAACAGTGCAGTCCCATTCACAGAAAGATAGAGAAGGGTT
This sequence comes from Mesitornis unicolor, assembly GCF_000695765.1. Lineage (NCBI taxonomy): Eukaryota > Metazoa > Chordata > Aves > Mesitornithiformes > Mesitornithidae > Mesitornis > Mesitornis unicolor. The sequence goes on along the minus strand of NW_010187643.1, from coordinate 3,447 downwards.
ACTGGAGCTTCCATCACAAATAAATTCCCTGCAACTATGTCACTATGCAGCTTATTCTTTTGCTCAGGCAAAAAGCCAAAGGGAGATGAGCCTGGTGCACTGAAGGAACAGCATTATTGCCAGGACTGTCAAAATTAGCCAACAGCCAGGCACCCTAATTATTTCCTATTCTCCTAAACAACATTATCTGGACTCACTTCAGGAAGCTTTCCCCAGCTGCAGTGCTGATGCCCTGAGACTCCTGCCTATCACAAGGGCAAAACTGCTCCTGACCTTCCTCAGTCTGTCTCTGCTGTCACCTTCCTTTCCATAGCTAAGCTTAGGAACATGGACATTTATGTTCTGCATTTGACTAGCACCTAGCA